>NC_021164.2:31079694-31080720 GCF_000331145.2 Cicer arietinum
TTTTTTGGTAGAATGATCAGATTAGGTTGATGTATAGGGACTAGACGTCTTTCTTTTTGGGTTGTGTTTATTTTAATTTGGAAGACTGTACCTATACTAATATTGTCTGTTTGACATTTTATTATGATGGGGTCCATGTACCACTTTTTGAAGTGTAAATACTTTGGATTCGTATTTCAAAAACTATTCTGCTGCTTGTAAATTCTGTTGACTTATTTGTCGTTGTGTTATGACTTAAATATTTATCCAAAAGTGTTTTCTTCTTTATTTCTTTGTTTTGAAAAAGAAAATACACTCGCGCTGTTAAAAATCAGGGTGTTACAATTGTGGTATCAGAGCTTTCGTTTTGGATTTCTTTGGGGCTGTGGATCCCTTGGTTTAGGTTGTAGGTCAACCTGTAGGTTGGGAGTCATTATCAGATCATGGGTCGGAGTAATTGGTCTGAGTTGTCAGATCAGTGATAGTTATTATGTGTTGATATCTTCAAAAGTTAGTTTTGGAATTATCCGAAGTGGTGTTGACACTCTTCTTGATGTTGGTTTTGGGGAAACACTGCCTTCAAGAAGGAACGACGTTGCCATAATGAACGTCAGTATGGATGATCAAATGGTTGAAGCTACGAATAACATGAATGTTTCCGTTGTTGCATAGACAGCTGCAAAGACTCTGTGGGATCTGGAGAAGAGGGAGGGTGATGAGAACTCAAAAAAAAGTTGATTAGTGGATTCAAGAAGTGGAAAAGATCTTCGAGATGACAGATTGTCAGGCATAGTTGAAGAAAATCATGACAGCATGGAATTCATGAAATGGTTCCAAGGACACATAAGCTATGTGTTGGTGTAAACTCAAAGATGATGAGTATGGATGGATTAACATTAGACTAATAAGTGATTTCAAGTAAAGATCTAAGTGGAGGATTTTTGTTAAGAAAAGTATTAGATGTCTTCCTTGTAGATCTCAGGATGAGACTGGATGAAGTTTGATAATGTCAAAGAGATGTGAACATCATGGAATTGTTGGGAAGAC
>NC_021164.2:31081146-31086476 GCF_000331145.2 Cicer arietinum
TATCGAGTATGAGAATACTTCGAGATTGTGGTAATATAAGTTTTGAGAGTCTATTAAAGGATGAAAATGACTAAGAGGATGTTAATATTTTGATAGGTCGGAGGGATTATTTGAGATTTAATTTGGGACCATGAGATAGGTGATTTTTAACTTGATGATTTAAAATCCACAAGGTTGGATGGAGGACCAAGTAATGCTTAAAAATTTCATAATGAAAGGAGTTGAGGCAGGCAAGTGATAAATAATTCATGTTAAGGATGGAAGTGTTTGGAGATTTTAAGGATCAAATTTTAGAATCCTATAAAATGATAGAAAGTGAAAAAGAAGAGATGTAACGAATGATTTGTGATTTAGTTGTTGGTCTTGGGAAATCAAGCGTTGAGATTTAAAATGAGTGTTTTAGTGACTAGATGAACAATGAAAGGTATGTGGGTCTTTGAGATATTTTACTGCAAAATTTATGAGGATGAAGTTATAGATAATTATTTCTTAGGAAATGCTTATGAGGAACGTTTGAGAAATAATTCTTTAGGACGTTCGATTGTTAGGATTCTTTCAGTTTGTATCTCGGTGAAGGTTGAGAAGGAATAAGAATCCAGCGAGTGAACCAAATATTGGAAAATGTGCCAAGAAATTTGTTGGAGCAACATATAGAGATGTAGCTTATGAGAATTAAAGATTCAAGAAAGGAATTATTTCACCTATAATTTAGACATTATTATTATAAAGGCATGCCAGTGATATAAAGGCATTACTTGAGTGCATGTCATGGGGTTGTTATTGTGTTCGTCAATCAAAGGAGTTAAATGTTTGTTTGATAGGAAACAATTGAACATGAAATGGAAACGTTTGATGGAAATTAGTGATGCTTGATTTATTGAAATCACTATAATGAAGATGTATCAAGGTTCAAGGTAGAAATATAAGGTTTATATAAATGGAAAAATGATGGAGTGAATACAATGTGTTTGACATGTTGTAATGAAAATATAATCATCAACCTGCAAAGAAAGGACGGGGAGAAGTTGAGAAGCATCATAATGAATGTTGGCAGTGGATGTAGGAACATTATTTTCGGGTTTGTCCAGAATTGCGAAGTGTGTAGGAAATTTATTAGCAAAGTGTTAATTGGAGGTGTTAGGCATGATACCAGTGTAGGTCTTAATCAGTGAATGGAATTCAGGTTGAATTTTGTTGGAAACGTGACTCTTGAAATGAAGTACTAAAGTGAAAGGAAGTTTGTGTGTCCTAAGTAGTATAGACTTTGGCATGATTTCGAAAATATTTGAGGAAGCTTGGATCACCAAGTAGATGTGGGGATAGAATTATTAAAGTTATAATTGGAATAACATACTGGTAAGAACACTACGGTTTGAAGTGATGCTTGATTTATTGAAATCACTATAATGAAGATGTATCAAGGTTCAAGGTAGAAATATAAGGTTTATATAAATGGAAAAATGATGGAGTGAATACAATGTGTTTGACATGTTGTAATGAAAATATAATCATCAACCTGCAAAGAAAGGACGGGGAGAAGTTGAGAAGCATCATAATGAATGTTGGCAGTGGATGTAGGAACATTATTTTCGGGTTTGTCCAGAATTGCGAAGTGTGTAGGAAATTTATTAGCAAAGTGTTAATTGGAGGTGTTAGGCATGATACCAGTGTAGGTCTTAATCAGTGAATGGAATTCAGGTTGAATTTTGTTGGAAACGTGACTCTTGAAATGAAGTACTAAAGTGAAAGGAAGTTTGTGTGTCCTAAGTAGTATAGACTTTGGCATGATTTCGAAAATATTTGAGGAAGCTTGGATCACCAAGTAGATGTGGGGATAGAATTATTAAAGTTATAATTGGAATAACATACTGGTAAGAACACTACGGTTTGAATTAGTTGTACGACTAAAGAAAAATCGAGGATTGGTGGACAATAGAGAAATTTAGGAGTTCTCGGCTGTAGTGATTGTTTTGTGCTCAGTGTGTTGGTGTCATACGCAGTGTTTTAGTTTGGTACCAAATGGATGTTTCGTACCAAGTGGACGGATATGAGGCTATGTGACATAGCTATGGGCGATGGTACTTCGTCGATAAGATTAAAGGAATACAGAAATACAGGAAACTCCGTGGTCCTTGAGAAGATTGTTTGACCGCTTGTGCATTAGGATAACCTCAAGTGTAAGTCGCAAGGAGCGCTATGACAGTTTGGTTAAGATAGTCTAAGACACCATCATGGTTGTTGGCTATTTATTGACAAATTGAGGGACGGATCATCCTTAATCTCTTGTTGATAGTAGACAAAATCATGTTGAATGGAACGGACGAGCCTTACCGACTATGGATGTAGAGTTAGACAACACTTTCTTCGAGTAGGCTGGGTGAAACAAGTTGTGACTTGTATGTTGAATTTGAGTACAAACCTAGTGTGGATTATTACTCGTACTTTAAGTTTCGAGGACGAAACTAATTTTAGGGGGGGTAGTAATGTAAGACCCTTAATTTTTAAATCCTAAATTATACAATTTTAGGGTATTTGGTGTTGAAGTTCTTAGGCTTTTAGCCTAGTTTTTGGTAATTAATGGGTTAAATGCCAAAAATATATTTTTGGAAATTAGATTAAAATTATTTGTCGGATAATAATTTATTTACGTTACGAAGAATTGGACACCAGAGAGTTTTGTTAAAAATATCACTTGTCGCTGAAAATTTTATCTGTCAATTGAGTTGCGACGAGAACAAAAAGTGGTTTGGGAAGTGATGGGTGAAATGGTAATTTTATGAAATATCTAGATATTTTTTAGATATTTGTTATATATATATATATAGAAAGAAAAGGAAAGGAAGGAAAAAGGAAGAAAGGAAAACACAAAGAAAAGCATTTCCTTCGCTCTTCTTCGTCCTCCCTGCCTCGCGACCCAGTCTTCTTCTTCCATCTTTTTCTTTCATTTTCATTGCTTCCTTTTGCTTCAAGAAAAGGAACCAAGGCTTGGTGGGTGAGAAAGCAAGGATTTCTCAGCTTCGTTCTTATCATTTGATTCAGAAACGGAGAAAAACGGTGTTGATGTTTTCAAAACCGTCAATCACAAACCTCTATATTTTCTTCTAGATCTAAGCTTCGTTTCGCGAAGAGATAGAAGGGAAAGTTGCTCACCTCCACGCTACGGTGCTAGTGAACTAACTTGGGAAGCGACGTCGCGAGCAGAGAGATTTTACCGAAATTAATTACGGTTACGTAATCGCGTGATAGAGCTATCGTTAAGGTAAGGGCTCCTTCCAAACTTTTAGTTTGCATTTAGGGAAAATGAACTTAATGCTTTTATAGGTGAAATTTTAGAGTTGGGTTTTGGTGATATCGACGAGTGTTTCGTGGAAAATGAATTTAACTGATTTATGTATGGTTTTGAGGAAAATGAATTGATGTGATTTGGTGTGAATTGTGGATTGAATTTGAGAATATGTCTGAGTATGTTCTGTGTGGAATTTGAAAATCATTAGAGTTAAACGAGTATTGAAAATGGAGAATCTTTTAATATCTCTGTTTACTTAATGTTTGTCGTGAAAATCATTAGAGTTGAACGAGTATTAAAAATGAGGAATCTTTTAATATCTCTGTTTACTTAATGTTTGTAGTGAGAATTGCTAAAGTTAAATGGGTATTAAAAATAGGGAATCTTTTAATATCTGCATTTACATAATGATTGTCGTCCGAATTGTTAGAGTTAAATGGGTATTAAAAATGGGGAATCTTTAAATATCTGCATTTACTTAATGATTGTCGTCCGAATTGTTAGAGTTAAATGGGTATTAAAAATGGGGAATCTTTTAATATCTGCCCTTACTTAATGATTGTCGTCCGAATTGTTAGAGTTAAATGGGTATTAAAAATGTGGAATCTTTTAATATCTGCATTTACTTAATGATTTTCGTCCGAATTGTTAGAGTTAAATGGGTATTAAAAATGGGGAATCTTTTAATATCTACATTTACTTATGATTGTCGTCCGAATTGTTAGAGTCAAAAGGGTATTAAAAATGGGGAATCTTTTAATATTTGCATTTACTTAACGATTGTCGTGGATAGAGTCAGAGTATGCTCATGCATTTCATAGTACATGGCGACCGGATGGGCCATGGTGATAGTGGTGACCGGATGGGCCACGAGATTATTCGATGCGATTATTGGTTCATCTTATCCTTGCAAGGATTGCCGTGTCGTGTATGGTCTGCGATAGACTACACATTTTTGGTAAATCGTGCTGACCCGTGATAGGTAGCACCTCGGTAATTTAGTACTTCGGCCTATGATAGGCGATACAATTATGATTTACGGCCCTTCGAGAAGGGTTTTGGTTTGGAATTCTGAGTCCATGCATTTTTGCAGATACGCATTTCATTAGGGTGCTTGGCACGCGAGTCGTGTTTGATTTAAGATTATGATTGAGTGTTTGAACTCAAGTTGTCATGGTGATTGTGTTATAATTGCCAAGTGTGGATGTTTTGGAATTGTGTGTAAGTGTGATTGATTGCAAAACAATTTCGAAACTTATGTTGTCGTGGTGATTGTGTTATAATTGCTAAGTGTGATTGTTTGGATTTGTGTGTAAGTGTTGATTAGTTTTGAAACCCTTTAAAAAGCTGAATTTTGCTGTTTTTCTACTGCTGTCAGATGTGTATTCGAATACAGAAGACTGTATTCGAATACAGACATGTTGTTTTGCTATTGACTTATGGTGTAGTCGAATACAGAAGACTGTATTCGAATACAGACATGCTGTTTTTGCTGTTGACTATTGAAACAGCCTTGTATTCGAATACAGAGTTGATGTGTTCGAATACAACAGTGTAGTTTTGTTAAAAACTTCATTTTTCAATTTTGTTTATGCATGTTTGGCATATGGAAACCCTTTTAAGGTGCATGCTAAGTTGAAAGATTATTTTGAGCATTTAAAAACTTAAATGTTATGTGTTAATTGTTAATTTTGATTGGTGACCCTTTACAACTATTGTGGAAATCTGGGCTTTGCCCTCAGATGAGAACCAGAACCATCCTACGGAATAATACCCTATAGATGGGAAGGTAGTTGGACACACCTGACTGGAGCTGTGTCAGGAGGATCTTGCGGGCCGCATGAAGATCATTCGGATGTATAGTTTTTTTGATATAATGATCATATTAGGTTGATGTATAGGGACTAGACGTCTTTCTTTTTGGGTTGTGTTTATTTTAATTTGGAAGACTGTACCTATACTAATATTGTCTGTTTGACATTTTATTATGATGGGGTTCATGTACCACTTTTTGAAGTGTAAATATTTATCCAAAAGTATTTCT
>NC_021164.2:31087205-31102846 GCF_000331145.2 Cicer arietinum
AGTAAAATATAATACTTAGATTTTTATGTGAAAATAATAATAAATCGTCTAATTTAGTTGTTAATAAGAAACCAGTTTGAAAAACTAATTGAAAGTAACAAGAATTCATAAAGTTGTTCATGATTAAAACTTACAATTTCTTTCAATGAATGAGGGAATTGCAAGGGAACGATTGACAAACTTTTTTATTTTATTTTTGTTTTTCGAATGCCTTACATAATAAAGGACCACTTCCTTTTATAATGGAAAGATAAGTCTTAGATTACAATAATGTCCTCGCACTAATTTACATTGATGCCCTTACATAATTCGATGATGTAAGGCCATGATAAACATAAATAGACCATAATGAATTAAAGCAAAATATAATACGTAGATTTTTATGTGAAAATAATAATAAATCGTCTAATTTAGTTGTTAATAAGAAACCAGTTTGAAAATCTAATTGAAAGTAACAAGAATTCATAAAGTTGTTCATGATTAAAACTTACAATTTCTTTCAGAGAATGAGGGAATTGCAATGGAACGATTGGCAAACTTTTTTTTATTTTTGTTTTTCGAATAACATTAATAATTCAACTAACTTTATTAAAGAGAATAGCAAAAAGCTTAATAATACATTGCAAAAGTCAAAAGTAAACATAATGTTGTCCCCCTTTATAATGACATCAAGATAATGGGTTATCTTTTGTCAAAAGTAGCCATCATGCTTTATCTAAGAATCTTTAATGCATTGGATCCCGAGTATGGTCACATTTTTGCTTCAATAATTCTATTAATCTTTAATAATTTAGATGTCACATTATTGTAAGCAAAAGGGAGAGGGAGAGGGAGAGGAAGGCTGAAAGAGAGACAGAGGAAGAAAGAGAGAACTGAATTACGTTTAGGTATTCTTGTAGTTTTTTAGTTTTAACAAGGACATTTTGGTAATTTTACTGTTTTTTTTTTGGGGTGGCCGCGGCCACCCCCTGTCCCAAGGAAGCTCTGCCCCTGGCGGCAGATTTATGACAATTTGATCCAATTCTCACTACAAATAGGGCGTCACTTATTCTCATTTATATGATAACTGAAAAAAAAATTAAAATATTTTTCCAAAAAATATTTACTTATTCTCTTTTTTTTCCATTTACAATCTCAGAATTATTTTCCCTTTCTTTTTCTTCTCATTCTATTTCCTTTTTAAATTTGCTTCTCAAATTCTTTTCCCATCTGAATTAGGGCTACACCGTTACACACTGTTTCTCTTTTAAACAACCATGTCGCCAACGCTGGTATATTCCTTCACCGTCGAATACGACGGACCTCCGATTTCTTACGATCTTCCCCGAGCACGCCCCATAACTGTCGACAACCTTCCGGTGGCTTCAGTTGTTTCTCAGGTTCCACTGACACTCACTCTTTACCAGTTGTTCAGCCTCTTTACCACCGCACCACCACACCGTAAAAGAGCTGAAAACACTAAGCTCCGAATCTAGGGTTTCCAAAGAACTCGAATTAGCTTCTGAAAGAACAGTTTCTCCCACTTCCGTTATTGCCTTCGATCACTAAGCTTCACAGATTAACGTATGTGAGCTCTCCGGCGAATTAAGTAGCTCCGAACCGTTTGATTTATTGAACGACAATGACGGTTTCTGCATCTTGCGAGACTTGCAACAATTCTACCTCTTCGTGACTTGGTGATTTTGGTATGAATTTTCATCTTCGCCTTGTTATCTCTCAAAAGAGAATAAAAGTAACTAATTTCCCTATTTTGCTTGATTGCATCTTAATAACTTTCTATAGTGATTGTATTATTTAACTATATTTAAGCTTAATGGATGCTTTTATGCACTAGTTTAGTTACTGCTTTTGCATTACTTTAAAAGTATCTCTTAATCATCTTGAAATCATTGAATTGATGCTTTCTGGTTTACTCTAAAAATTCAATTCGATTCTAAGTGACATAAAATTATGACTTAATTAGGAAGTATGACTGACTAAAATTATGAAACTTGGTTGCAATCTTGTGCGTGTTATTTTCTTAATTGGGTTTTCAAATTTTATGGTATTTATTAAAATTTTGGTCAATCATCTATGCATTATTTTGATAGGCTCATTGATGTATATTTGTTTTCTGTTTTCTGCTCTTCTGATTCTAAATCCAGCTATAGCTTTTCTCATTTTAAATCCTTTGGATATGATTCTGATTAGCATCAAGTGAATAAAATAGATTTCAAAGCATTGTGTAAATAATAAACACTTCCTAATTGTTAGTTGGTTTATATTGTTTGCTGGAACACCTAGAATGCCTTAATCTAATTTGTCATTATTTTTAGGCTGCAAAGTCTCTAATTCTTTTTTCATTGTATTCATCCTACCTTTATTGCTAGTTCTTTATATGAAACACTTGAGATATAGTGAACCTATTATGCTATTTCCCTTTCTTAATTTATGAGATTTCGTAGATTATAAAATATGAGAAATTCAACTATCTAATCTTACAGACACTTTGAAAAAACTTGAAGCATCAAGGATGAAGAAGGGTTAGTGCTAACATAAATAAGGGTTAGTGTTTAGTCTTTGATTCTATATTAGATCTAGCTGTTGAAGGATTGATTTGGGGTTGTGAATTTTTTGTTGCTGTTGAGAATGAAAATGAACTCAGGGTCACTGGATCAGTGGAGGAACTACTTTAGGTCGTCAAATTCGGATATTGTCGACATAATTGACTATGCAATTGTGGTTGTTGCTTCTGATTGTCCAAATGAGTTTAAGTTGACGAGAGATAAGATTGCTGAGAGGTTGTTCTCTTGTAAGTTGACTCGTTGTTTGGATGGGATAAGGTTGAATTGGCTATGAATAGGGATGATGATCATGAAGGTTGCAAGAGTGATGGTGTTGAGTTTGGAGCTGGTGGAAGCAAATAGAGTAAGGTGACTGATCATGGGTTGATGATGGATGATGATATCAAATTTAATTGAATGGTTACATTAAGGTTCCTCCATTTTTTTAATTGAATTGTCACCTTCACTTTTTTATTCTAGTAATTAGTAACGATTAATAAAGTTATAAGTGCTTATCATATAAATCATTATGTCCAACAATTTTCATATAAGCTATTAGTTATTTTAAAGATTTATCCTAGAGAGCGTTTGGAAACAAAATATGTCATAAACTCTTCCAAATAGTCTCACAAGTGATATGTCAATAGACAAACTCAAATAATTCAATTTAAACTAGTGCTTAGTCTAGTTCCTTTGGAAGATGATATCAAATTAGAGAGGTTTTGTTCCTGGGAATTACAAATGGAAACTGTTGATAAGGTTTGTATGCTTACTTAGGGACTTAAATTGGATGCTTTTGAGTTTTGACCTGCTGGAGTTCACTCACAATATCTGGTTCATTTTGATATTGATCTGTTTTTTTTTTTTTTTTTGTGCTTTCAAGTGTAATATTGGAATTGCTTTGCTAGGTGCTAGCTTCTAGGAACTCTTGACTTTGTATTTCCTTGTTGGCATACTATGCTTGTTCCACAAGTTATTTAATCTACTATTTTGGAAAGACTTTTATGTTGGAACTCTTGGTTCATGTTTTGAGTTTATAATGATAGTTTTATGATGCATATCTAGGAAACCACACCGTTAGCTGGTTCTTCTACTGGAGCTATAGTCTGTGATGTGATTGCTTCGGGAGCTAGTATGGAAGAAGCAATGAAGGCTACTAAAATATTGGCTGAAGATTGTCGGAATCAAGGGACTGCATTTCGTTTGGGGGTATGCCTCTATTCTTGAACTGGAATGGAATTACTTCATGTAGTTGGTCTCACTCTCAATCTTAGTTGTAATGCTTGTTTGCTCTTGGTCTTGTCTTGCCCCCTTCGTCAAGAATCCTTTGAACTTTGAAATGTGGATAATGTAAAGTCCAATTTACCATGTGTTGAAACTCAAAATTTAACTTTTATTGGGGCAACAAAGGTCAAACTCTAGACCACAAACTATCCCAAAAAGTTTAGCTAGTTTTATATGACATTGATATCAAGAACCTTGGAGAAAAATGTGAAATAAGATCACTGTGCTTTTGGGCACCTAAAAGAAGTCTTGGTAGATGGTATTTGGTTGGTACAAGGTCATGTGATAAGTGGTTACCTCTCCACTGTTTTCGCGTTTAGAGTAATTCCACTTTCTTTGGATTCTATTGGAAATTCATAATGGTAGAACCTATCTTGAAAGTTTATAAAGTATCAGTGAATGGTAAAAGAAAAAGCCACTTCAGCATTTTTACAAGATATAATATTTTTGAGATATATATATTGATGATATTTTAATTAATCGATATAACTGTTTTTGAAAGCAAATGGGAGCCTATATGATGTGCACAGGTCTGTGAGAATGTGATGGGGACAAAGAAGGAATTGATGAAGTGTCTAGTGGGACACATAGTGCACCTAAGGTATGGAGAGTGTATGTTAGAAAATCCAAGAAAGGTGAGCTGGCCCCATCACGTATATAGGGGAGAGAGGTTGGTAAGGAGGGGATAACAAATTCTGTTAATTGTTAGTGGAGAGAAGATTCTCTCTTATTGAAGTGAGCATAGCTCTCAAGAGTAAAAGGAAGGCTTGTTTCCTTTGCTCAATCTTCCTTTATCATCATTAAAATACACTACTATATGTTGATTAATCCCTCAGTAATTCTTATTGTCGCATTTATAAATTGAGGACCTATCAATTTGGTCCGACCTGCCAGATACATTACAAGCCAGTGAGTGTACAAATTTTTTTTGGTGAATGCCCCCAAAGAAGAAGATGGAAAACAAGCTTCATTCATTGGAGAACCGAATGTCAACTCTGGAGGTTGCAATTGCTGAGATGCGAGTTCAAGCTGCTGCAGATCAAGAAAGGCTCATCTCGCTCATCACTCAAATCACTCCAAGCAAGGACATGGGTGATTCTGTAAAATAGAAGGGTGATGGAGACTCGAATCACGCTGAAGACGAGCAAATCAAGAAGCTGATCCAGAAGATGCAAGGAGAAAAGCTTGACGAATTCCGTCAATCGGTGAAGAAGATTGAACTTCCAATGTTCACTGGTGATGACCCTGCCGGTTGGATTGCTCGAGCGGAGGTCTATTTTCGAGTGAAAGATACGAGTCCTGAGATCAAGGTTAGTTGGGCTCAAATCTGTATGGAAGGATCTACCATCAATTTTTTAAAGGGCTTGTTGAAGATGAGATTGATCTGACTTGGGAAGTTTTCAAAGATGCGTTGTTGGAAAGGTACGGTGGTCTTGGTGATGGGAGCGTGTTTGAGCAACTCTCGTCATTGAAGCAGGAAGGCAGTGTGGAGGAATACATTAAGGAGTTCGATAGGTTAGTTGCACAGGTAGGTCGTTTACCAGAAGCTCAATTTGTTGGGTATTTCATTCATGGCCTCCGTGATGGGATACGAGGAAGAGTTCGTAGCCTTAAAGCGCTAGGTCCAGTCTCACGTGCGAAGCTGATGAATCTAGCACGTGTTGGAAGCGGAGGTACAAGAAAAGGGGATTGGTTGGAATGGGCCTAAAGGATCAGGGTCAGGTTTTACTTATAGATCTAACCCTAATTTTGGAACCGGGTCAACTCAACCGGGTCGAGCTCAAAATAGCGATTGGGTCATAGTCAAGGGACCCAACGACGGCGGAGAGAAAGGAGGAAACATGTAACACCCCGTTTTTCAAAGCGAGGGTGTATTTTCTTTTCAAAAGAAATTAAACTGAAACAGAGAAATAAACAAGAAAATGCATTTGGATAAATAATTGAGTCATTATAATTTACAAGCAGCGGAAAAGTTTCTCCAAATATAAATCCAAAGCATTTACACAAGAACAAATGGTACATGGGACCCATTCAAATAAGATGTCAAACTGACAATATTAGTATAAGTACAGTTTTCCAAATCAAAATACTCCAACCCAAAAAGTAGGACGTCTAGTCCCTATACATCAACCTAATCTGATCATCCTACCAAAAAACTATACACCCTGAGTGATCTCCACGCGCCCCGTGAGATCCTCCTAACGTAGCTGCAGTCAAGCGTTCCCATCTCCATTCCCGTCCGTAGGGTACGAACCGGTAAGATCGTCCTGACTCTCATCTGAGGGCAAGGCCCAGATTTCCACAATAATTGTAAAGGGTCACCAAGATAACACATAACATTTAAGTTTTAAATGCACAAAATAACCTTTCAACTAAGCATGCACCTCAAAAGGATTTTCCATATGCTAAAAGTTCATATAATGCTTGCCAATTAACAATGAACTCAAAATGAAGTTCTCAAACCATCAAGTAATACATAACTGACCAAAGCATGGATAAATCACTTGAGCAATCGATTATCTAACTCAAAATAAGGACTTTTGCTGAGCCAATCGATTGCCAAATCGATTTGGTCAGTTCTGCTGAGTTTCTGCATGACCAAATCGATTTCTAAGTCGATTTTGTCAGTTCTGATGAGTCCCTGGGTTGCCAAATCGATTTCCAAATCGATTTCGGCAGTTTTGCTGAGTTCCTGCCTCTCTGCCAATCGATTTCCAAATCGATTTCTTAAAAGATTTTGAAAGATATATTTATACAATCGATTGGCAAATCGATTAGGTCAAAATGGTGAACTTCCTGCAACTCATCCAATCGATTGGGAAATCGATTTCCCTGATCGTTTTTCCAAAAATTCATGCATTTACTCAAGTCATTCCTAATCAAGTTCACAACCTAACACTTAGCAATTCCTACGCGATTACCACGACAATTGGGATCTCGATAACCATCATACTTACACACAACAATCAACACATAACACTTAGCATTTTCAACACAATTAATACAACATCATGGATTTCGAAATGGTATTGCAATCAAACATGTTATCACCAAATTCCAAAACATAACACTTAACATTTATAACCCAAATAATACAACATCATGGGTTTCAAAATGGTATAGCAATCCCATACACAGACTCCGTCCACAACAATCGTTAAGCAAATGCAGATATTAAAAGATTCCCCATTTTTAATACCCATTTAACTTAAACGACTTTCACAACAAATATTAAGTAACCAAGACATTAAGAGATTCCCCATTCTTAACGCCCAGTTAACTTAAACGATTTTCAAAACAACATTAAATAAATAAGTCATTAAGAGATTCCCCATTCTTAATACTGATTTATCTTAATGATTTTCAAAACAAAACGTTAAGCAAACAGACATATTAAGAGATTCCCCATTCTTAATATACTTTTGACTTAAACGATTTCCACACAAAACATTCAGTAAACAAGACATTAAGAGATTCCCTATTCTTAATACTCATTTACTGTAAACGATTTTCAAAACAACATTAAATAAATAAGTCATTAAGAGATTCCCCATTCTTAATACACTTTTGACTTAAACGATTTCCATAATACTCGTTTAACTCTAATGGTTTTCAAATTCCACATAAAACAAACTCAAACATACTCTCACATTCAGTCCATAATTCACACCAAAACACATCAATCAACAAACATCAAGTATGAACACGCCAAATACGACGAATACGGATCAACACAACGACATTCAGATACATCAGATTTCATTTGCTCCAAATCATACATAAAAGAGCTTAAATTCGTTTTCCACAAAACATTCATCAATATAAGCAAAACCTAACTCTAAGGTTTTACCCATAACGCCTTAGATTCATTTTTCCCCAACTCAATACATTCAACCCCAACAAATTCCTTCCCACACAACCACAGATAAGTCCCTAATGCAAACTAGAAGTTTGGAAGGAGCCCTTACCTTAAAGTTAGCTCTAACGTATGATTACAGCACCGTGAGTAAATCTGGTAAATTTTCCGCTCGCAACACCGCTTCCAAAATTGGTCCGCTAGCGCCGTAGCGTGGTAGTGAACAACTTTCCCTTCTAGCTCTTCGCGAAACGAAGCTTAGATCTAGAAGAAACAGAGGGGTTTGTGTTTGAATCTCAAATACCGTTTTTCTTCGTTTTCGAATCAAAGAGGAAGAGTGGAGTCGAGAAATCCTTGTTCTAACACCCACCCAACCTTGGGTTACTAGTCTTGAAGAAATGAAAGCAACGAAAATGAAAATGGGAGAAAGAGGGAAATCGGTTCGCGGGTAGCAGAGGAAGAAGATGGAAAGTTTTCGATTTTCTTTCCTTTGTTTTTCCTTTCTTCCTTTTTCCTTCTTTCCTTTTTTATACTCTTTTCTTTTCCTTTTCCTTCCTTCTAGTTTTCCTTTCTTTTTCCCTCCAAACAAACATATATATATAATAACCATAACTTAACAAATATCTCAAGATATCTAGGTATTTGTTAAATTACAATTTCACCCGTAACGCATTAAATTCTTCCTAAGGGATCCACCGCAGTTAATTCAATTTATTTATCGACGAGAAATTCTAATCGGCATCAAAATATCTTTTTGATTATAAAAACTCCAAAATATTATAACTTTGGCTAAAAAGCCTCCGAGCCAAAATCCAAAATACACCAAAAATACATAAAGGGTACTTTAAAATTATGGGTCTTACAAAACAGGTCGAATCAGAAGTTTGCCAACCGTCAAGACTCACAACGATCTGTTCCCTGTGATCGTGGGATCCGTCATATCTCAGCCCACGAGATTGC
Organism: Cicer arietinum; assembly: GCF_000331145.2. Classification (NCBI taxonomy): domain Eukaryota; kingdom Viridiplantae; phylum Streptophyta; class Magnoliopsida; order Fabales; family Fabaceae; genus Cicer; species Cicer arietinum. Next base: position 31,095,849 of record NC_021164.2, read on the forward strand.
AGAAAGACGGCAGAAAAACCTGTGTTTTAAGTGCGGTGGCGCCTATCATCCTCGTCACCAATGCCCAGATCGTCAGCTTCGTGTGATGGTGATGGAGGAGGAAGACGACGGCAAAATGCAAGTCCTCGCAACTAATACATAGGAGGAAGATGGAGAAGGAGTTGAGCTCAGCATTATGAGTTGGCTCAGATTGATAATTCGAGTCCCAGGGAGTTAGGGAATGTGCGCACCATCAAGTTAAAAGGTCGAGTGCAAGGAGTACCCTTGTTGGTGTTGGTAGACAGTGGTGCGACACATAATTTCATTTCGCACAAGTTGGTGAGATCAATGGGATGGCCAGTGGAGGGAACTACTCCTCTCAATGTCAAAATGGGGGATGGGTTTAAAGTGGTGGCACAAGGAGTTTGCAGGAAATTGGTGTTGGATCTGGGGAGCATGACATCTACCATTGATGCTTGGTTATTCGATTTGGATGGAATTGACATTGTGCTCGGAATGTCTTGGTTAGCTTCCATTGGAGGCATGTGGGTCGATTGGGCACAAAAGGTGTTGCGTTTTCCCATTGATTCTCAATGGGTGGAGCTGTGTGGCGAAGGCAGTGAACATAAAAATCAGTTGGCTTTGCAAATTTTATTGGGAAGACCCAAGCTAAGGTATAGAGGAATGCTTTATTCCGCAAGAGCACAAGGGGAACCAAAGGGTCTTGAATTGAGCAAACCAATCAATGATTCACATCTGAATCCTATTCTTCAGATTCATGAGCTAGCGGTGAAGTACTCAAAGGTATTCACAAAGCCACAGGGGTTACCTCCTAAGAGAAGACAAGAGCATGCTATTCAAGAATGAAATAGAGAATCTCAAGGAGGGAGCTGGCGAGGTTAATGTTCGCCCCTACAGGTATCCTTACCACCACAAGAATGAAATAGAGAATCAAATTAGAGACCTGCGGCTGTCCGGAGTCATCCGTCCTAGCCAAAGTGCATTTTCTAGTCCAGTGATACTCGTGAAGAAGAAAGATGGGTCATGGCGAATGTGTGTAGATTACTATGCTCTTAACAAGGTAACTATTCCCGATAAGTTCCATATTCCGGTGATTGATGAACTATTAGATGAATTATACGGTGCTCATTATTTCTCAAACTTAGACCTCAAATCGGGATACCATCAAGTGCGAGTTAAGACTGAAGATGTGCACAAAACTGCATTCCGCACTCATGAAGGCCATTACGAATATCTCGTAATGCCGTTTGTATTGATGAATGCACCATCGACGTTTCAAGCCCTAATGAATGACATTTTTAAGAATCTTTTAAGAAAATATGTGCTGGTATTTTTTGACAACATATTAGTGTACATCCCGAGTTTGGAAGACCATCTCCATCATGTATCCACGGTACTGGACATTCTGCAGTAGCAAGGTCTGGTGGCTAATAGAAAAAATGCAGTTTTGCGGAGCCTAGTGTTGAATATTTGGGTCATATCATTTCTAGCGAAGGGGTAGCGATGGACCCCGCTAAGGTGCTAAATGTTTTACAGTGGCCCACTCCGAAGAATGTGAAAGGAGTGCGAGAGTTTTTGGGGCTTACGGGCTACTACCGTAAATTCATCAAAGACTATGGCAAAATGGCGAGGCCACTAACTGAGCTGACGAAGAGGGACAACTTCAAGTGGGGAGAGGGTGCTGAGCAAGCCTTTCAACTGTTAAAGCAAAAGGTAACATCTGCCCCTATTTTAGCACTTCCAGACTTTCAGAAAGAATTCTTTATTGAGAGTGATGCTTCTGGGAATGGGCTGGGTGCTATCTTAATTCAAGAAGGGAGGCCAATTGCTTATTTTAGCAAAGCCTTAGGGGAGGGCAATCTGACCAAATCAGCATATGAAAAAGAGCTTATGGCAGTGGCTGTTGCTATCCAACATTGGCGTCCCTACCTGGTAGGGCGAAAATTTACAGTGTGTACCGATCAAAAGAGTCTAAAACAATTGTTGTCACATAGGATTTGCACCATGAATCAACAAAATTGGGCAGCAAAGCTTCTTGGATATCATTTCAATATCATTTACAAGCTCGGACTTGAGAATAAAGGTGCAGATGCACTGTCCCATATGCATGATAGTGGGGAAATGACCTCCTTGATACATGTTCCGGAGTGGCTAGGTATGGCTGAAGTGATTGAAGAGGTCCACAAAGATGTTGCTCTACAGAAAGTCATTTATGCGCTCAAGGAGAATAAATCGGTTCAGTTTGGGTTTTCTTATGTGCGAGGAGTGTTGTTGTATGAGGGGAGGCTGGTGGTTTCTGCACAGTCTCCATGGATATCGATTATCTTGAAAGAGTTTCATTCTACCCCACAAGGGGGCCGTTCCGGGTTCCATCGCACGTTTAGACGAGTAGCGTTGAACGTATATTGGATTGGCATGAAGAAGACTATCCAACAATTTGTGCAAGAATGTGATACTTGCCAATGTCAAAAATATGTCGATGCTTCCCCTGGGGGTCTGTTACAGCCGTTGCCAATTCCAGAACAGATTTGGGAAGATGTATCGATGGACTTTATCACCGGTCTTCCTAAATCCAAGGGGTTTGACGTGATCTTCGTGGTGGTCAATCGACTGTCCAAATACAGCCACTTCATTCCTCTCAAGCGTCCTTTTAATGCTCGTGTGTTTGCCGAGGTGTTTACAAAGGAGATAGTTCGACTGCATGGCATTCCCTCCTCCATTGTGAGTGACCGCGACCCTATCTTTGTAAGCAACTTCTGGTGTGAACTGTTTAAATTACAGGGGACCTTGTTGAAAATGAGCACCGCTTACCACCCAGAGACGGATGGACAAACATAGGTCATTAACAGTTGCTTGGAGACATATCTTTGCTGTTTTATAGCATCAGCCTCGAATGTGGGTATTGTGGCTGCCTTGGGCTGAGTACTGGTACAATACGACGTACCACGTCTCTACGGATTCGACTCCTTTTGAATTGGTTTATGGGAGGCCACCGCCAGCCCTCACGCGGTTCCTTTGAGGGGAGACCAAGGTAGAAGCTGTAACAAGGGAACTTGTTGATCGTGACGAGGCTTTGAGACAATTGAAGTACCATCTCGATCGAGCTCGTGGATGCATGAAGGACCAAGCTGACAGAAAAAGAAGAGATGTGAGTTTTAAAATTGGTGAATGGGTTTTTCTCAAGTTAAGACCACATGTGCAGAATTTTGTTGAAGCACGCATCCATCCGAAACTTGCTCCAAGATACTATGGGCCTTTTGAAATAACAGCCCGGGTTGGTGTCGTTGCATATCGTCTCCAATTACCTGCTACAGCATGCATTCATCCGGTGTTCCATGTTTCATTGCTTAAGAAGGCAATTGACAACTACCAGGTTGAGAACGAGTTACCCCTGGGACTCGACGGCGACCCTGCGAGAAGATTCTCTCTTATTGAAGTGAGCATAGCTCTCAGGAGTAAAAGGAAGACTTGTTTCCTTTGCTCAATTTTCCTTTATCATCAATAAAATTCACTACCATATGTTGATTAATCTCTCATTAATTCTTATTGCCGCATTTATAAATTGAGGACCTATCAGAATGTAACTAAATTATTATCCATAATGGAAAACTGATATTTTCTTTAATTGTGATATTATGCAAGTGTTGTCAAATTGCGGCGCTATAGGGCTATATCATAGCCAATTTTGATGAATTCAATGAAAACAATGACGGCATCCAAGTTTCGCTATTAGGAAAGTAGTTGTCGCTATTATAGTTTTGGCTAGCAAATGTAGCAGCAATAATACTTAAGTTGGTGCTCTACAATCATTTCCTTTTTTATTTATAAGCAACATGTCCACTGCTGCAACGCTAAACCTATCCTCTATTTCACACAGTGGATTATTGGGATTCTCTATTTTCTGCAATCTTCTATTTATAACTATGATACTAACTTCTCCTTCAGTTCGATCTCCACGACTAACAATACCTCCTGGAACCAGTCCTATTGCATTGCTTGATTCTCCCATCATGCTGCGAAATTCTCAAGTATTTATATCATCACAATCTCATTTTTCATTTTCAATATCACATGACTTCGTTGTTATTTTTCTTGTTGTAATTGCACCAGTTAATTTAGTCGTTCAAATTTATGAAATTTGTCTTTAAGTTTTCATTAATCTCTATTTTGCAATCCGAATTCATGAGATTTGGTTAGACTAAATTGACTTAGGATTTTAATTTCAATGACTAATTTATTGTTTCGTAAATATAGAGATTTTCGTTGATTTTTATTTTACAATCTAAATCATTATAATTGATTCGACTAAATTGATTAATTATCTTTAGTTTTAATTATTAATTGGCTATGTCGTAAATATTGAGACCCAATTGTTCGACTCTTACAAATTTCGAGAATTAAAATGGTGATTCAATCATGTCATACTCAAAAGTTGAAGAAAAAAATATTGATTTTAGTTATTTAAATAGTTGCTTTTTATGTGTTTTTTTAGGCCATGTTGTTACAACTGGTAACTCAGAGAAGAGGAATTAGGGATAGAATAGAAGAATGCTATTTAGAATCAAGGTGATTCTGAATTGAATGTATTATTTCGCAATGAAGAACACGTTACAAGCTTAGAGAAGAAAATTCCTGATTCCCTATGAATCAGTCCAACTAATTCTACTTCTTCCCTCAAAAACCCCCCCTAACTGCTCCTAACAGATTGCTATTTATCGTAATCTGTTTTGGCTCCAATTTCTAATAGAATGACAGCTAAGCTAAAAAGAAAACTAACTAACTAACATTCTTTTTATTCCTTCTCACATATACATTCCCAAACCTATTTTTATTCGTATCAATACCCCCCCGCCTAAAAAAATGACCTTGTCCTCAAGGGGAAAAGTTGGAAATAGTTCCTGCAATTTAGCTGCACTCTCCCAAGTACTTTCATAAGTAGGTAGATTCTTCCAAAGGACCAAAACTTCCACTAATCCTTGCTGATCTTCACGCCAGTTTACTATATCAGTTGGTTCTACTTGGAGTTCTTACTCTTCATTCAACATAGGAGGGAGAGGTTGGGGCTGCTGATGGGGCTGTAAGGCTTTTTTCAAAAGAGAGACATGGAAAACTGGAGAGCAAGATGAGAGAACAACACCCAGAGTTATTTATCGATGCATAGTTTCGAGGACGAAACTAATTTTAGGGGGGTGGTAATGTAAGACCCATAATTTTAAAGTATACTTTCTGTATTTTTTTTGTGTATTTTGGATTTTTGCTCGGAGGCTTTTTAGCCAAAGTTATTAATATTTTGGAGTTTATATGATCAAAAAGATATTTTGATGCCGATTAAAATTACTCGCCGATAAATAAATTAAATTAAGTGCGGTGAATCCTTTACGGATAATTTAATGCCTTATGGGTGAGATGGTAATTTTAATAAATATCTAGATTTGGAGATATTTGTTTCCATTTTCGTTTTCCTTGCTTCCTTTTGGTTCAAGAATAGAAACCCAAGGCTGGGTGGGTGATAAGACAAGGATTTCTCAACTTCACTCTTCTTGTTTGATTCGAAAACGGAGTTAGGGATTTCAAAACCGTCAAACACAAACCTCCCCGTTTCGTCTAGATCTAAGCTTCGTTTCGCGAAGAGATAGAAGGGAAAGTTGCTCACTACCACGCTACTGTGCTAGGGAACCAACTTGGAGGTGACGTTGCGAGCGGAGATTTTTACAGGATTTACTCGTGGTACCGTAATCTCACGTTAAAGCTAACGTGAAGGTAAGGGCTCCTTCCAAACTTTTAGTTTGCATTTAGGGACTTATCTGTGATTGTGTGGAAAAGAATTTTGTTAGGGTTAGAGTGTTGATTTGGGGGAAAATGAATCTAAGGCTTTATGGGTAAAATCTTAGAGTTAGGTTTTGGTTATATTGATGAATGTTTCGGGGAAAATGAATTTAAACTCATTTATGTATGATTTTGAGTAAATGAAACTCGTTGTGTTTGAGTGGTGGATTGTGTTGATTTGTGTTCGTCGTATTTGATGTGTTCTTAATTAATATTGATGAAATTTGTTGTGTGTATGGTTGGATTCTATGGAGAAATGAATTGATGTGTTTTGGTATTAGTTGTGGATTGAATCTGATAATAGGTTTGAGTTGTTTTCTGTGGAATTTGAAAACCATTAGAGTTAAACGAGTATTAAGAATGGGGAATCTCTTAATGTCTACGTTTACTTAATGTTGGCGTGACAACCATTAGAGTTAAACGAGTATTAAAAATGGGGAATCTTTTAACATCTCGGTTTACTTAATGTGTGTTTGAGAAAATCGTTTAAGTTAAACGAGTATTAAGAATGGGGAATCTCTTAATGTCTACGTTTACTTAATGTTGGCGTGAAAACCATTAGAGTTAAACGAGTATTAAAAATGGGGAATCTTTTAATATCTCGGTTTACTTAATGCGTGTTTGAGAAAATCGTTTAAGTTAAACGAGTATTAAGAATGGGGAATCTCTTAATATTTCTGTTTGCTTAATGTTTGTTGTGAAAATCGTTTAAGTCAAATGAGTATTAAAAATGGGGAATCTTTTAATATCTCGGTTTACTTAATGCGTGTTTGAGAAAATCGTTTAAGTTAAACGAGTATTAAGAATGGGGAATCTCTTAATATTTCTGTTTGCTTAATGTTTGTTGTGAAAATCGTTTAAGTCAAATGAGTATTAAAAATGGGGAATCTTTTAATATCTCGGTTTACTTAATGTTGTTTTGGAAAATCGTTTAAGTTAAATGAGTATTAAAAATGGGGAATCTTTTAATATCTCGGTTTACTTAATGTTGTTTTGGAAAATCGTTTAAGTTAAATGAGTATTAAAAATGGGGAATCTTTTAATATCTCGGTTTACTTAATGTTGTTTTGGAAAATCGTTTAAGTTAAAAGAGTATTAAGAATGGGGAATCTCTTAATGTCTACGTTTACTTAATGTTGGCGTGAAAACCATTACAGTTAAACGAGTATTAA
>NC_021164.2:31102973-31126841 GCF_000331145.2 Cicer arietinum
TGTTTTGATTTTGAGTTGTCGTGGTAATTGTGTTGAAATTGCTAAGTGTTATGAATTGATTATTGTGTGTAAGAGTGATGGGTTGTAAAACTATTTCGAAACTCAATTTGTCGTGGTGATCGTGTGGGAATTGCTAAGTGTGAAGATGTGGAATTGTGTATGAATGTGAATGAGTTAGTTTATGTATTTTTGGAAGAATATGCAGGGAAATTGATTTCCCAATCGATTGGATGAGTTACAGGGACTTCTAATTTGACTAATCGATTTGCCAATCGATTGTATAAATATGTTTTTCAAAACCTTTTAAGAAATCGATTGGCAGAAAGACAGGAACTCAGCAAAACTGACAAAATCGATTTGGAAAACCATTGGCATTAATACCGGGGCTCAGTCATTCATTCAATCGATTTCCCAATCGATTGAATTGAGCCCAGAGTTCAAATTTCACTAAATTCCTTCAGGAAATCGATTTGGAAATCGATTGGCTTATTAGGAATTCTTATTTTGAGTTAGATAACAGATTGCTCATTGATTTATCAATGTATTGGTTAGTTATGTATTACTTGATGGATTGAGAACTTTATTTTGTTTTCATTGTTATTTGGCATGTGTTATATGAACTTTTAGCATATGGAAAACCCTTTTAAGGTGCATGCTAAGTTGAAAGGTTATTTTGTGCATTTAAAAACTTAAATGTTATGTGATAATTGTTAATTTCGGTTGGTGACCCTTTACAACTATTGTGGAAATCTGGGCTTTGCCCTCAGATGAGAGCCAGGACAATCTTATTTGGCATGGGTTATATGAACTTTTAACATATGGAAAACACTTTTAAGGTGCATGCTAAGTTGAAAGGTCATTTTGTGCATTTAAAAACTTAAATGTTTTGTGGTAATTGTTAATTTCGGTTGGTGACCCTTTACAACTATTGTGGAAATCTGGGCTTTGCCCTCAGATGAGAGGCAGGACGATCCTACCGGTTCGTACCCTACGGACGGGAATGTAGATGGGAATGCTTGACTGGAGCTATGTTAGAAGGATCTCACAGGGCGCGTGGAGATCACTCAGGGTGTATAGCTATAGTTTTTTTGAAGAATGATCAGATTAGGATGACATAGAGGGAATAGATGTTTTTTTTGGATTACGTTATTTGAACTGGAAAACTGTACATTTACTAATATTGTCAGCTTGGCATGTTATTTTCGATGGGTTACATGTACCATTTTTTGATGTGTAAATATTCTGGATTCATATTTTGAGAAACTTTTCCGCTGCTTGTAAATTATAATGGCTCAATCATTTATCCAAAGGTATTTATCTTATTTGTTTCTCTGTTTTATTTTAAATTCTTTTGAAAAAGAAAAAAATACACCCTCGCTTTGAAAATCGGGGTGTTACACCTCCCTTCAATTCCAAACCAGCATGTGAATTAGGATCAAACACTAAATCTTGCATCACCTTTTTCCATATGGAATCCTGTTGAACATTCAATATCCAATCTTTAGTTTCTTCATTGGACAAAACTGAAATAGTTGAATACATACTCTTTCTCGAAAGAGCATCAACAGCAGTATTCTCACTTCCAGGTTTATATTGGATTTCAAAATCCAACCCAATTAGCTTGACTGCCCACTTAAATTGTTCATCCGTGAATAACCTTTGCTCTGTTAAGAATTTAAGACTTCTTTGATTAGTCTTAATAATGAAATGTTTGCCCAAAATGTAATGTCTCCACCTCTGGACTGCCTGCACTAAAGCCATTAATTCTCTTTCGTAGACTGACTTTAACTGAGCTTTAAGAGATAACCCTTTACTCCAATATGCTAGTGGTCTTCCTTCTTGCATCAGAACAGCCCCTAAACCCTTGCTTGATGCATCAGTCTCAATGATAAATACCTTCTCAAAATCAGGGACTGCTAACATTGGTAAGTCAATCATGGCAAATTTGAGAGATTGAAAAGCAGAAACAACTTCTTCTGACCAATGGAAATTATCCTTTTTTAACAAATCAGTAAGAGGTTTTGCTAACTTGCCATAATCCCTCACAAATCTTCTGTAATATCCTGTTAAGCCCAAGAACCCTCTTAGTCCTTTAATGTCAGTTGGAATTGGCCAATTTTGCATAGCTGCAACCTTAGATTTATCAGCTGAAACTCCTTCTCCTGAAATTATGTGGCCAAGGTATTCCAAACTCAATTGACCAAAACTACATTTTTTCTTATTGGCCTTGAGTGAATGTTGAGCTAACAATTCTAGTATTTGCTTTAGATGAGAAACATGTGAAGACAAATCGGGGCTGTATACCAATATGTCATCAAAAAAGACTAAAGCAAATTTCCTTAAAAATGGTTTCAATACCTCATTCATTAAGGCTTGAAATGTAGAAGGTGCATTTGATAGACCAAAAGGCATTACCAAGAACTCATAGAGGCCTTCATGAGTTCTAAATGCAGTTTTTTCCACATCTTCCTCTTTCATTCTGATTTGGTGATACCCAGCCTTTAGATCCAGCTTAGAAAACACACTAGCTCCATGTAATTCATCAAGAAGCTCTTCTATAATGGGAATAGGAAACTTGTTTGGAATTGTTATCTTGTTTAAAGCCCTGTAGTCTACACAAAACCTCCATCCTCCATCCTTTTTCTTGACTAAAATCACAGGACTGGAATAAGGGCTAATACTAGGTCTAATGACCCCTGCTTGTAACATGTCGCCCACTAACTTTTCAATTTCTGACTTCCTATAATGTGGACATTTATAAGGTCTCAAATTGGGAACCTCAACATTCTCCTTTAAGTGAATAGCATGATCATGCTTTCTCTTTGGAGGTAATCCTTGTGGGTCCTGAAACACCCCTTCAAACTCTTGCAACACTCCCAATAATTCCTTGGGTAACATAGGTCTTTCCTTGTTTGTATCCGGCTCATCAATGCAATGTAGTAACAATCCATGTCCTTCTTGTTTCAGAACTTGCATAAATGCACCAAAGTGTAATTGAGTTTTTGCTAGAGAAGGATCTCCAACAATTTTGACCCATTGTTTGCCTCTCCTCAAAGATAATTCAAGTTTTCCAAAATCAGCCTTCACTTCCCCCAAACTGGCTAGCCAATCCAGCCCCAAAACTATATCCACACCTTTCAAGCTAAACAGATAAAAATCCTGTTCTACTTCCAGCTCTTGTATCGCAAGTTTTAGCTTCTTACACTTTCCTTGACATCTCACTTTATGACCATCTCCCACCTCTACCAAGTAAGTGAGTGTTGGTTCCACCCTCAGCTGCAATTGAGAGACAATTTCTTGTGATATGAAATTGTGTGAGGCACCACAGTCAATTAAAATGATCATAGATTTCCCATATAACTCCCCTGAAATTTTCCAGGATTTGGATGAAGTTAAGCCTGCCATGGAACATAAGGATAGGTGAAGAGCATTAAATTGTTTTGAAACCAAGTCCTCTTTATCCTCCTCTTCACTACTATCTTCTTCCTCCACTATTAACATTTTAAACTGCTTGTTCTTGCATCTATGCTCCCTGGAATAAGGCTCATCACACCTGAAACATAACCCCTTTTCTCTTTTTTCCCTCATTTCTTCTCCTGTTAAGTGTTTGAACTCTCCCCCTCTGCTCCTATTTCTTTCATTCATATTTACTGATCTCGAGCTATTAACAACACTACCACTAGCAGGACGATCAACTTTTTTATCAGCAGTATTCTTAGAATCAACAGTTACCACCTTGCTAAAAGAATTATTTCTTATAAAGCTAGTTGGTCTAGAATAGTCAGTGCTCCCCTTCTTATTCAAAATAATATTTTTCTGTTCTATCATTAGGGCTTTTTGAATAACATCAGTTAGGCTTTTTAGTTGAAACAATCTTACCTCTACCCGAATTTCTTCATTTAATCCATTCAGAAAAATGCCCTTAGCAAATTCTTGATCAATTTCTCTTAGAGCGCCAACATACTTCTCAAATTCCTCCACATACTCTTCCACTGTACCAACCTGTTTCAAAGATAGCAACAATTCAAAAGGATTTTGAATCATTGATGGTTGAAATCTCCTTATGACAGCCACCTTGAAAGCATCCCATGAAGGATTTGGATTGCACCTCTCCCACCATTGAAACCAGCTTAAAGCTCCTCCTTCCAATGCTAACAGAATCGCCTGCATTTTCTCTTCTTCTTTGACCACTTGCAACGAAAAATAGGATCTAGCTTGCGTGTCCAACCAAAAGCGTCCTCACCGGAAAAATTTGGGATTTCCAATTTCCGCCAACGATTTTGCCCTTTCTCCCTGATGCATTCACGATCTTCGATCTCACTACCTCCATCACCATGATCGTCATCAGATCGCACTCCTAATTTGCTTGCGATTGCAGCAAGCAATTCTTCGGTTTTCTTCGTCCTCGCTTCATTTAGGTCAAGCCTCGTGCGTATTTCTTCTCTCTCTAAATTCCAATCATCCGAAGAACGAGCCATGTTTCTCGTCAAAACCATATGCAATCGCAGCTGAAACAACCGATCATAGGACACCAGAATCGATGTCTCTGATACCAGTGTTACAACTGGTAACTCAGAGAAGAGGAATTAGGGATAGAATAGAAGAATGCTATTCAGAATCAAGGTGATTCTGAATTGAATGTATTATTTCGCAATGAAGAATACTTACAAGCTTAGAGAAGAAAATTTCTGATTCCCTATGAATCAGTCCAACCAATTCTACTTCTTCTCTCAAAAACCCCCCCTAACTGCTCCTAATAGATTGCTATTTATCGTAATCTATTTTGGCTCCAATTTCTAACAGAATGACAGCTAAGCTAAAAAGAAAACTAACTAACTAACATTATTTTTATTCCTTCTAACATATACATTCCCAAACCTATTTTTATTCGTATCACATGCCATCTCCCACGACTGGGAGTTTCATGATACTACCACCTCTGACTAATGAAGGATCAATGATCAATTCTGTCACAATTGAGCAAAGGAATATGGATGTGCCTACTGTCTCTGATATTTCTTCCCCTTTCAAATTCAAGATTCAAGCCAATTTGGATCCTAATTCTTTACCTCCCTATTTTGCTTCTCTAAATCAGGTATCCGTATGTAATTTCATTTTTTATAAACAAAACAAAGGATAGTGTTTTTACTTTTAATCATGGACCTGCCAATGTTTTTTTTATCAAATATTTGATGTTTGGTGTTATTGTGTCACTATCAATTCACTATCATAGAAATGAATCAATTGGTGAGTTCATAATCTGTTCATTAACATTTACCAAAACCAAATAAAGTTGTCTCAGATTTATTTTTTTCTTAAGTTTGAATGTATGCAATTTCTTGCACTTCAAATTACTAAGGTTTGATCTTTCATCACATTTAATATTAATATAAACAGAATAAAAGTTTATAACATGCAATTCTTCTAACTTGTGTCCAATTTTCTCCTATTGACAGCAGATGCATCTTTGTGTCAATGATGAGGTGGATTTTTATAATAACTTGTTAGGAGGTTGTTTGTTGTTCATTAATGTATAGGAACTAAAGCTTATCCCGCAGGGATGTTTTATTGCAGAAACCTAGGAAGCAAGTCACAATTTAATGTTTCTTCCCATGTTAATATTGTTATTGTTTGTGGTAAACATTTTCTCCAAAGGCAAGTGAAAGACGATGTGAAGAACTGATTACACAAGTTGTAGAATCCACAAGGCCTATTTTAAGGAAAATTGAAGCCATGCAGGTAATAATCATATGTCTGAGAATTGCTTTTCCTTCTATTTTATGTTCTCCTGTCTAGGATTTGTTCTAGACTAGAATTCACACAAATGCCAGAAGAGATGAAGTTGAAATATCTCTCAATTCTCAACTTCAGGTCTCTAGAATACTTTTTTATTGTCATTTTAAATTTTTTTCCTAGTGGATATTATTGTGTCTCTATATCTTTTTCAATGGACTTTATTGGAAGCCGAGGCTAAAGCTGCCACTGCCGAGGAAAGAGATCTTATCTCAAACCTTGTCTCAAATTAATGTTGTTGAGGCCCAGGTTCTACAATTTCTTGAATGAAGTCATGTCTTATTAGAACCATGGGGAATATTGTTTTTCAAATTCCTAAATCAAGCGCTTCGTTTTTTTTCCAGGATATAGAAAAAGAAAAGATTGCTCGATTAGATTTGGAGAGGACCGTATGTGTTCATTCTATGCCATCATCATATCAAACTCTCACAACAAAGGATAATTCTGCTTTTGAGAATGGTGTGATGCTTTGCTTCTTTTTAGACCATTGCGCATTAGTGATATGGAAATTTTATTCATATATTTTTGTACCATTGTTTACTCTGTAGTGATATGGAATATATTTATAACCAAAACTTTTTAGAGTATTTATAAAATGTTTTGTTTAGGAAGATGATTATTGTTCTCTATGAAATTAGTTTGCAGTTAATCACAATAAATGTTAAGAAATTCATTATAGCTTTCTTTGAAAATTTATTGAATCTTTTAAAACAAAATAACTATTTATTGTATGTTTTAATAGAATTAGTAAAATTAAACTATATTTTATTGTATGTTTCAATGACATTAGTTAATAAAAATAAATTAGAAATTTAAATTTAATTTACAGGTTTTAATAATTTGGAATTATAATTAATAGGAAGATAAAATAAATTTAATTTGATAAATAATAATAGATTTTTGTGACAGACAATACTATAGAAATAGACTAAATTTTTATTTATATTTTTTTATGTTTTAGTGACAGAAAATACAGTAGGAATAGACAAATTTTTTATTTATATTTAATTAGTTTTTAGTGATAGTCATTATTGTCGGAATAAATAAAAAACATGTTGTGACAATCCTCTGAACATATAGTGACAATCCTCAAAGTGTAGTAGGGCGCCCCTTAAAGTTGACACTAAATTTAGGTGTCACTCAAAGTATTATTGACCTTTACCTATATTTTGTAACTTTTAGTGACAAATTTTTCATGTCACGATACGTCAATTTTTTTGTAGTGTCTTGACAAAGAGTGACCATGTGTGAACTAAAGAAGAAACATGACATAGATATTATTTCTCGATACACGTCATAATTATACTGTAAAGTAATCAATAGATAATGTCATCTATGAAAATATTAAGGTAGTAGAGTATGTCATAAAAGAAAGAAAAAATAATGACTTAAAAAAATGGACCAGCTGTTGTATTTTAATTTTCTTCAATCTTGAAAGCATATATTAATTTTTAATGAGGGTTTCTAGTACATTTACAAATTAAGGTTTTTAGTGAATTATTTTTTAAATTAATAAATTAACGATCATTTTATAAATAAAAAATTAATTTATAAATTTTTATTTTAAGAAAATAATTTCAAAAATATACTATTTAGTATTTATAAACATGACATTAATTTTAATTTTTTAATCATAAAAAATATTAAATATCTATTATTATGAATACAAATATTCAACAAAAATAAAATTTTATTTTGCTGATGTTTTAGAGAATTTCATTTTATTATAAATTTAAATACGGAATATACCAATACATGCTAATTGTCAAATATATATCGAAGAAATTCTCAATAATTAATTGCTTCTTGCGTGTTTCTTGACTTATTACATAGGATCCTAGAAATCTTGTGCAACCTTCATAATAGTACTGCTAAAGTTTGTGCACCAATGAAACCATATAATATCAATTAATTTGAGATTTAATCCTAATATAATTAATTTTGTGTTTTATGGTACTCACTGATTTGTCTTTCACTTTCTTGAACTTTAATTAATGTGTTTCATTTATATGAACCACGAGGCATTGAAGTGTGACAAAAATATGGTCCCATCAATGTTCCAAACGTTAACAACAAGTGCAAAATTCTAGTCAACAATTGCTCCCACAACATCATACTTCTGGTCCTGACGCGAAGTACCACCTCATAGATATTAAGGTGCTTATCTGATTAGTGATTTGTGTAAGAATTTTTTAATAATCAAATGAAATTCTGTAAAGATTGCGGAAACGAAAACCTATATCTAAAGCCATTATAAATTCTTTGAATGTTGAGAATCTACTAAATTTGCTAAGTCTCATCACTTAATAGTGTAAGTTTTTCTAAATGAGATTATACGTTGTTGGAATAAAATTAATCGAATAACCTATTTCCAATGAACGTGTTTTTAATCCTTCAATATCATATGACCAAATCAACATTAACAAGAAATATGTTTACAAAAACAATATCTACCATAATCCCATGTTAATTCAATATAATCAATGCAGAAGTGTACATGAAG
The DNA here is from genome assembly GCF_000331145.2 of Cicer arietinum. NCBI lineage: Eukaryota > Viridiplantae > Streptophyta > Magnoliopsida > Fabales > Fabaceae > Cicer > Cicer arietinum. The sequence goes on from NC_021164.2 coordinate 31,111,270, forward strand.
AATCAATGAAGTCTTGATGAAGATGTTTTAAGTTATAAAGTTGTGATTTTACAATTGTGAAGTCCATTTTATAAAGAGCTATGAGTATCTAAGTTTTATTATTTATATTTCTACCAATCATAAAAATAGAAATAACACTTGTGGTATCTGCCCAATATTTTTCATGATAGTTATATTAATAACAAAAAACTTTATATGAAATAGATTACTTTAACTTCACTAATTAATATAATGGATATGTCTGTTTTAGATTTTTTCAAGCCAAAATTTATTTTGTAGGAATTGAAGGTTGTTTGTTTTAGATTTTTTAAAAATGATTTTGTTAAAAAAAATTATTTTTTGGCTAAAAATAGTAGTTTCTGGCATTTTCCTATTGCGATAAATGATAATAAAAAACATTGAACTTAACTATTAATGAGAGAAAATGATGCAATTATACCTACCGTACTTAACTATTTTTTTTTTATTTGCTTTGTTGTCATCACTTTACTTTAGCCTTGTTAAAAAAGTTTTAAAATGAAATACAATTCAAACCCCCCATTTTCTTGTGTTTCACGTTCTATAAATTTCCCCACTCATTCTTCTTCTACATTGTGAAATTCCCATCCCCCTTATGAAACACCATTCGTGAATCCAAGACACTGCGACAAATTGATTCCTTCTACAATGAATCATTATCTTCAGCGACAACCATGACTTATGCCTTATCAAAATTGCGAAAAAGTGGTTACCAAAAGTATTCCAAAGAGAAAACCGCAACAGGTTCAAGGATTGGATCCTCTGCAAGAACTCAATGTGGGAGAGTTTATGGTTGTCTTGCCCGTACAATGTTTTGTGTGTGTAAGAAATGTGTGAACAAAGGGAAGCTTTTTTGGAGATATCCTTATTGGATGGTATGATATTTCCCCCAAATTTTCTTTGTCGTTGATTTTGTTTTGCTACAAATCTGACACTTGCAATTTGATTTTGTTTTGCTACAAATCTGAATTTTATTTTCATGCAATTCATGATTTCGGAATTTTATTTGCATCACTTCCCCCATTAATGTTTGATTTTTTTTTCTTGCAAATCTGAATTGAAGTTTAAATTTTGTTTGTGTTCTTAAATGATGGTTTTAGTTGATGGTATAATGTAGACGAATGATACATTCTAAAGGATTTTTTTTTTTACTTTATATGCTTAAACCTTTCAATAATACTTACGCATACCACATAAAAATTAAAGTTTCAAAATAGAAGCATCGTTTCCAATACGTGACTAGCACATAACCTTCAAAATAGAAGCACTTGTTACATAAAAAAAAAAGTGCAACATTCTCATTAACTATTTGGATCATAAATCAAAGGTTCAACGAAAATAGAAGTGTCAAATTAAAGGTTTCATCAACTTCAGTTGTATTGTCCTATTGCATATTTACATATTCTATACATCAAAATAAACATCCAAGTTTGGAATTACATTTAAAAATGATAAAAAAAAAAAAAAAAAAAACACAGTTTCCCTCGGTAAACTTCACTTTCGTAGTTAGTGCTCATTGTGTGAGACTTTTTCTAAATTGATCATATATCTTCAATTTCCTAAATGACTGCACACAACTTACCGCCTTTGAATCAAATTCACCATCATCTTGAAATTCATAATTTGGTTCATCGAATACTAGTGGTTTGTTTGCATCACTTATTTGACCATTAAATGGTCTTGCCTAGAAAAAATAAGTATGTCATCCTTCTTACTTTCTTTACATCTTTAACAGCAAAGTGTTTTAATTTTTTTCTTTCTCTATAATAACAACCATACATACAAATTCAGAAACAATTTTGTTTACATGGAATATGTGAGGGGAATTTCAAAAATATATTTGCAATTCTCTAATAGCTATATTAATTTAGCAAAATTAAATAACTTAAGATATCACTTGTTCAAGTGGTTGCAATGTTTGGGTTTAATGCATCTGCTGGCCATCAAATCAATGCACCTGTTAAGTTACCAAATGTCACAGTATTTTTTAAGATTTGTTTTCTTTCACCAATTAGTATGAGTTTCTCTATAAATTGAGATATTTTAGAGGCCGAAAGGAGAAGACAAATAAATCATGTTGAAAGGAACACATTTAATTTATATGATTATATGATATGTTTGAAGCTCTAAATTCATATGTGGTTCTCCAAAGTAATTATATTTATTTATATTAAATTTAACATGTGGTTAGATTGATGTGGATGATTTAGAACCTATTCAAGTATGTGGATTTGAAATATAAGTATGCTTGTTTATTTAATCATATGTTCAGCCTATATGTCCAGAATGAAAATTAACATTAGTCCGATTCTCTATTTTGTGCTACTTGACGCATGTAACTTTATTGGTTTAACACATTTGGATTGTTTTATTTGGCATGTTGACCTATAAATTATTTTTGGATTCATTCATTGATAGAGTAATTGAAAATGGAGGTTGAATAGAAATAAAAATAAAAGGACAAATATATAAGATATGTTAATACACTTGAACATGACGTCAAAATAAATTCCATATGCATTTATTTTATTCTGACAGACTCGATTTTGAGATTAATAGTACAATTTTATTTCATGTTTGTTTATCATCAAAATTATTTGTTAAAGTTGTGACTCTGTGAGACTGGTCATGACACTTTATAGTAAGTCATAAAAATGTGCAAACTCAATTCATAGTCTATAGGAGGAATCATTAAAAAGGGGCATAATAGAACTCAACGATCTTAGTAGTAAAATTCAAAATCTTGGGAGAATTTTTCTGTAGGATTTTCTTGAAAATGGCACTATGTGTTTCTAAAACTTGAAGACTTGTGATCCATCAATTTAGCAATTGAAGTTATACAACTTATCATCAAGAAACGCACTGGCCCGTAAGGGTAGCAAGAACCCATTTTTTTAAAAGTGATTCAAATTTTTAATTTATGTGTACATAATATTATGAGTTTCACACCATCTGCCCTCAATATCAAAGGCATTATTCGATTGTATTAATTTAATGTTGGTATAATTTTGTAGTAACATAAAAGTATTGTAAATAAATTATCATAAGAATCAAGTTCATGCTTAAATTGATATTGTTGCTTAATGTAAGAAGTTTGTGTCCAATACATCCATTTGTATCATTGGATTCACATTTAGGTAATTTTCGTCCTCCCTAGGGTTATTCTAGTCCATTTAGGGTTTTTAACCAATCTTGTGCATCCAATAAGTTCGTTTAGGTCGTTGGATTAACTTTTACGTCATTTTTGTCCACTATAGGGTTATAATAGTCGATTTAGGGTTTTTAAGAAGTCTTGTGCATCGAATAAGTATGTTTGTGTCATTGGATTAACCTTTAGGTCATTATCGTTTTCCTTAGGGTTATTTTAGTCCATTTAGATTTTTAACCAATCTTGTGCGTCAAATAAGTGTGTTTGTGCCATTGGATTAACATTTATGTCATTTTCGTCCTCCTTAGGGTTATTCTAGGCCATTTAGGGTTTTTAACAAATCTTGAGCATCCAATAAGTTCGTTTGTTTCATTTGATTCACTTTTAGGTCATTTTCCTCATCCTTCGAGTTATCCTAGTCCATTTAGCGTTTTAACCAATCTTGTGCATCCAATAAGTGTGTTTGTTTCATTGGATTAACATTTATGTCATTTTCGTTCTTCTTAGCGTTATTCTAGTCTATTTAGGTTTTTAACCAATTTTTTGCATTCAATAAGTGTGGTGTGTTTGTGTCATTGGATTAACATTTAGGTCATTTTTGTCCTTCCTAAGGTTATTCTAGTCCATTTTGTGTTTTTAACCAATCTTGTGTATACAATACATTCGTATGTGTAATTGGATTCACATTAAGGTAATATTCGTCCTCCCTTGGGTTATTCTAGTCCATTTAGGTTTTAAGCAAATCTTTTGCATCCATTAAGTTTGTTTGTGTCAATGGATTAACATTGAGGTCATTTTCGTCCTCCCTAGGGTTATTCTAGTCCATTTAGAGTTTTCAACCTATCTTGAGCATCCAATAAGTTCGTTTTTAACCTATCTTGCACAAAAACACTAATTGGACTAGAATAAGCCAAGGGAAGACGGAAATGTCCTAAATGTTAATCCAAAGACACAAATGAACTTATTGGATGCATAAAATTGGTTAAAAACTCTAAATTGACTAAAATAAGCATAGGGAGGACGAAAATCACCTAAAATTTAATCCAGTAACACAAACACACCTATTGGTTGCACAAGATTGGTTAAAAACCCTAATTGGACTAGAATACGCCCAGGGAGGACAAAAATGACCTAAATATTAATCCAATGACACAAATGAACTTATTGGAAGTACAAGATTGGTTAAAAACCCTAATTTGAGTAAAATAAGCCTAGGGATGACGAAAATGACCTAAATGTTAATCCAATGACAAAAATAAACTTATTAGATTCACAAGGTTGGTTATTAAACCTAATTGGACTAGAATAAGTCTAGGGAGGAGGAAATGACCTAAATATTAATATAATGACACATATGAACTTATTGGATGCAAAAGATTGGTTAAAAACATTAATTGGGCTAGAATAAGCCTAGGGAAGACGAAAATGAACTAAATGTTAATCTAATGAGACAAATGAACTTATTGGATGCACAAGATTGGATAAAAACGCTAATTGGACTAGAATAACCATAGGGAGGACGAAAATGACCTAAATGTTAATCCAATGATACAAATGAACTTATTGGATGCACAAGATTGGACAAAAACCCTATATGGACTAGAATAAGTCTAGCGAAGACGAAAATGACGAAAATGTTAATCCAATGAGACAAACACACCTATTGGATGCACACGATTTGTTAAAACCCCCAATTGGACTAGAATAAGCCTATGGAGGACGAAAATGAGCTAAATGTTAAGCCAATGACACAAATGAACTTATTGGATACACAAGATTGGTTAATAACCCTAGTTGGACTAGAATAAACCTAGGGAGGATGAAAATGACCTAAATGTTAATCCAATGATACAAATGAACTTATTGGATGCACAAGATTCGTTAAAAACTCTAATTGGACTATAATAAGCCTAGAGAGGACAAAAATGGCCTAAATGTTAATCCAATGAAACAACACACTTATTAGTTGCAAAAGATTGGTTAAAGCCTAGGGAGGACGAAAATGACCTATATAAGCCTAGGGAGGACGAAAATGACCTAAATATTTATCTAATTGGACTTATATAAGCCTAGGGAGGACGAAAATGACCTAAATATTTATCTATTGACACAAACACACCTATTGGATGCACAAGATTGGACAAAACTCTAATTGGACTAGAATAAGCCTAGGGAGGTAGAAAATGACCTAAATAATAATCTAATGACACAAACACACATACTGGATGCAGAAGATTAGTTAAAACCCCTAATTGGACTAGAATAAGCGCAGGGAGAACAAAAATGACACAAGTGTTTTTTGAAGGACGAATATGACTTAAACGTTAATCTAATGACACAAAGGAACTTATTGAATGCACAAGATTGGTTAAAAAACCTAATTGGACTATAATAAGCCTATGGAGGAACAAAATGACCTAAGTATTAATCCAATGACACAAATGAACTTATTGGATGCACAAGATTGGACAAAAACCCTAATTGGACAAGAATAAGCCTAAGGAGGATGAAAATGACCTAAATATTAATCCAATGACAGAAATGAACTAATTGGACGCACAAGATTGGTTAAAACACCTAATTGAACTAGAATAAGCCTTGGGAGGACGAAAATGACAAAAATATTAATCCTTTGACACAAACACACCTATTAGATGCACTTGATTGGACAAAAACCATAAGTGTACTATAATAAGATTATGGAGGGCGAAAATGACCTAAATGTTAATCCAATTACACAAACGCACCTATTGGATTCACAAGATTGGACAAAACCCTAATTGGACTAGAATAAGCCTAGGGATGACGATAACGAACTAAATGTTAATCCAATGACACAAATGAATTTATTAGATGCACAAGAGTGGTTAAAAACCCTAAATGGACTAGAATAATCCAAGAGAGGACCAAAAGGACCTAAATGTTAAGTCAATGACACAAATGAACTTATTGGATGCACAAGAGTGGTTAACAACCCTAAATGGACTAGAATAAGCCTAGGGACGGTGAAAATGACCTAAATGTTAATCCAATTACACAAACACACCTATTGGTTGCACAAGATTGGTTAAAAACACTAATTGGACAAGAATAAGCCTATGGAGGACGTAAATGACCTAAATATTAATCCAATGACACAAATGAACTTATTGGACGGACAAGATTGGATAAAACCCTAATTGGACTAGAATAAGCCTAGGGAGGACGAAAATGAGATAAATATTAACATAATGACACTAACACCTCTATTAGAGGCACCAAATTGGACAAAAACCCTAATTGAACTAGAATAAGCCTAGAGAAGAAGAAAATGACCTAAATGTTAATCCAATGACACAAATGAACTTATTGGATGCACAAGATTGGTTAAAAACCCTAATTGGACTAGAATAATCCAAGGGAGGACGAAAATGACCTAAATGTAAGCCAATGACAGAAAATGAACTTATTGGATGCACAAGATTGGTTAAAAACTCTAATTGAACTAAAATAAGTCTAGGGGGTGAAAATGACCAAAATTTTAATCCAACGACATAAACACTCCTATTGGTTGAATAATATTGGTTAAAAACCTTAATTGGACTAGTATAAGCCTAAGGAGGACGAATATGACGTAAACGTTCATCCAATGACCTAATTGACTAGAATAAGCCTTGAGAGGATGAAAATGACCCAAATGTTAATCAAATGACACAAATTAACTTATTGGATGCACAAGATTGGATAAAACCCTAATTGAACTAGAATAAGCCTCGGGAGTACGAAAATGACCTAAATGTGAATCCAACGACACAAATTAACTTATTGGTTGCACAAGATTGGACAAAAACCGTACATGGACTAGAATAAGCATTGTGAGGACGAAAATGACCAAAGTGTTAATCCAATGACCCAGACACACCTGTTGGTTGCACAAGATTGGTTAAAAACCTTAATTGGACTAATATAAGCCTAAGAAAAGTTGAATTTATTGGATGCAAAAGATTGGTTAAAAACCCTAATTGGACTACAATTAGCGTAGGGAGGGTGGAAATGGCTTAAATATTAATCCAACGACTATAATTAACGAAAATGACCAAAATGTTAATCCAATGACCCAAACACACCAATTGGTTGCACAAGATTTGTTAAAAACCCTAATTGGACAAAAATAAGCCTTGGGAGGAAAAAAATGACCAAAATATTAATCCAATGACACAAATGAACTTATTGGATTCAAAAGGTTGGTTAAAAACATTAATTGGACTAGAATAAGCCTGGGGGGAAGAAAATGACCTAAATATTAGTCCAATGACACAAATGAACTTATTGGATGCACAAGATTGGATAAAAATCCTACTTGGACTAGAATAAGCCTAGGGAGGGCAAAAATGAACTGAATGTTAACCCAATGACACAAATATACCTATTGGTTGCACAATATTGACTAAAAATCCTAATTGGACTAGAATAAGCCTATAGAGTACAAAAATGACCTAAATGTTAATCCAATGACACAAATGAACTTATTGGATGCACCAAATTGGTTAAAAATCCTAATTGGACTGGAATAAGCCTTGGGAGTACGAAAATGACCTAAATATTCATCCAATGACACAAACACCCCTATTAGATGCACCAGATTGGACAAAAAACACTAAATGGACTAGAATTAGCATAGGGAGGACGAAACTAACCTAAATGCTTATCCAATTACACAAACACACATATTGGATGCAGAAGATTGGTTAAAAATCCTAATTGGACTAGAATAAGCATAGGGAGGACGAAAATGTCCTAAATGTTAATCCCATGACACAAATGAACTTATGGGACGAACAAGATTGGTCTAAAACCCTAATTGGACTAGAATAAGCCCATTGAGGACGAAAATGACCTAAATGTTAAGCCACTGACACAAATGACCCTATTGGATGCACAAGATTGCTTTAAAACCCTAAATGGACAAGAATAAGCCTAGGGAGAAAAAAAATGACCTAAATGTTAAACTAATAAAACAAACATACCTATTGGTTGCACAAGATTGGTTAAAAACCCTTATTGGATTAGAATACGCCCAGGGAGGAAGAAAATGACCAAAATGTTAATCCAATGACACGAATGAATTTATTGGATGCATAAGATTGGTCAAAAACCCTAATTGGACTATAATAAGCGTAGGGAGGACAAAAATGATCTAAATGTTAATCCAATGACACAAATGAACTTATTGGATCCACAAGATTGGGTAATAACTCTAATTGAACTAGAATAAGTCTAGGGGGGTGAAAATGACCAAAATATTAATCTAATGACATAAACACTCCTATTGGTTGAACAAGATTGGTTAAAAACCGTAATTGAACTAGAATAAGTGTAAGGAGGACGAAAATGACGTAAACGTTCATCCAATGACCTGATTAACTAGAATAATCCTTGAGAGGATGAAAATGACCTAAATGTTAATCAAATGACACAAATGAACTTATTGGATGCACATGATTGGATAAAACCCTAATTGATCTAGAAAACGCCTCGGGAGTACGAAAATGACCTAAATGTGAATCCAACGACACAAATTAACTTATTGGATGCACAAGATTGGACAAAAACCGTACATGGACTAGAATAAGCATTGGGAGGACGAAAATGACCGAAATGTTAATCCAATGACCCAGACACAGCTATTGGTTGTACAAGATTGGTTAAAAAACCCTAATTGGACTAATATAAGCCTAAGAAAGGTTGAACTTATTGGAGGCAAAAGATTGGTTAAACACCCTAATTGGACTATAATTAGCGTAGGGAGTGAGGAAATGGCTTAAATATTAATCCAATGACTATAATTAACGAAAATGGCCAAAATGTTAATCCAATAACCTAAACACACCTATTGGATGCACAAGATTTGTTAAAAACCGTAATTGGACTAAAATAAGCCTAGGGAAGACGAAAAAGATATGAATGTTAATCCAATGACACAAATGAACTTATTGGACGCACACGATTGGTTTAAAACTGTAATTGGACTATAATAAGCCTTTGGAGGACGTAAATGACCTAAATGTTTAGCCAATGACACAAATGAACTGAATATTAATTGGAGTAGAATACGCATAGGGAGGACGAAAATTACCTGAATATTAATCCAATTGCTAAAGAGTGGTTACAAATGATTATTGTACTACAATAAGGCTAGGGATGACGAAAATGATCTAAATATTAATCCAATGACTCAAATGAACTTACTGGATGCACAAGATTGGACAAAAACCCTAATTGGACTAGAATAAGCCTAGAAAGGACGAAAATAACATAAATGTTAGTCCAATGACACAAATGAACTTATTGGAAGCACAAGATTGGTTAAAAATCCTAAATTGGCTAGAATAAGCCGAGGGAGGACAAAAATGAACTAAATGTTAATCCAATGACACAAACACACCTATTGGTTGCACAAGATTGGTTAATAATCATAATTGAACTAGAATAAGCCTAGGGAGGACGAAAATGACCTAAATATTAATCCAATGACACAAATGAACTTATTGGATGCACAAGATTTGATAAAACCCTAATTGGACAAGAATAAGTCTAGGGAGGACGAAAATGACCTAAATATTAATCCAATGACACAAATGAACTTATTGGATGCACAAGATTTGATAAAACCCTAACTGGACTAGCATAAGCCTAACGAGGACGAAAATGACCAAAATGTTAATCCAATGACACAAAGACACCTATCAGATGCAAAAGATTGGTTTTAAACCCTAATTGGACTAGAATAAGCTAGGGAGGACGAAAATGACCTAAATATTAATCCAATGACACAAAGGAACTTTTTGGATGCACAAGATTGAACAAAAACTATAATTGGACTAGAATAAGCCTAAAGAGGCCGAGAATAACCTAAATGTTAATCCAATGACACAAATGAACTTAATGGATGCACAAAATTGGTTAAAAACTCTAAATTGACTAGAATAAGCATAGGGAGGACAAAAATGACCTAAATGTTAATCCAATGACACAAACACACCTATTGGTTGTACAAGATTGGTAAAAAAACCCTAATTGCACTTGAAAAAGCCTAGGGAGGATGAAAATGGCCTAAGTATTAATCCAATGACACAAATGAACTTATTGGATGCACAAGATTGGAGAAAAACCTTAATTGGACTAGAATAAGCCCAAGGAGGACGAAAATGACTGAAATGTTAATCCAATGACACAAAAACACCTATTGCTTGCACAATATTGTCTAAAAACCTTAATTGGACTACATGTTAAAAACCCTAATTGGACTACAATAAGCATTGGGAGGAAGAAAATTACCTAAATATTAATCCAATGACAAAACCACACCTATTAGATGCACCAGATTGGACAAAAACCCTAAATGGACTAGAAAAAGCCTAGGGTGGACGAAAATGACCTAAATGTTAATCCAATGACACAAACACACTTATTGGTTGCAAAAGATCGCTTAATACCCTGATTGGACTAGTATAAGCTTAAGGAGGATAAAAATGATACAAACTGTAACACCCCGATTTTTCAAAGCGAGGGTGTATTTTTTTTTCAAAAGAAATTAAAATAAATCAGAGAATTAAATAAATCAATACCTTTGGATAAATAATTGAGTCATTATAATTTACAAGCAGCGGAAAAGTTTCTCAAATTATGAATCCAAAATATTTACACATCAAAAGTTGGTACATGTAACCCATCGAAAATAACATGTCAAGCTGACAGTATTAGTATAGCTACAGTCTTCCATTTTAAAATAAATACAATTCAAAAGAAAGACGTTTGTTCCCTCTATGTCAACCTAATCTGATCATTCTCCAAAACAAATTAAATGCCCTGAGTGATCTCCACGCGCCCCGTGAGATCCTCCTAACATAGCTCCAGTCAAGCATTCCCATCTATATTCCCATCCGTAGGGTACGAACCGGTAGGATCATCCTGGCTCTCATATGAGGGCAAAGCCCAGATTTCCACAATAGTTGTAAAGGGTCACCAACCGAAATTAACAGTTAACACGTAACATTTAAGTTTTCAAATGCACAAATAACCTTTCCACTAAGCATGCACCTTTAAAGGGTTTTTCCATATACTAAAAGTTCATATAACACTTGCCAAATAAAAATGAAATCAAAATAAAGTTCTCAATCCATCAAGTAATACATAACTAACCAAGACATTGATAAATCAATTGAGCAATCTGTTATCTACTCAAAATAAGAATTTCTACTAAGCCAATCGATTTCCAAATCGATTTCCTGAAGGTTTTTAGTGAAATTTAAACTCTGGGCTTAATTCAATCGATTGGGCAATCGATTGAAAGAATAGCTGAGCCACTGACTTAATGCCAATCGATTTCCAAATCGATTTTGTCAGTTTTGCTGAATTCCTGTATGGCCAAATCGATTTCCAAATCGATTTTCTTAAATGGTTTTGAAAAACATATTAAAAAATTGATTGGCAAATCGATTATGTCAAATTAGGGAAGTCCCTGTAACTCATCCAATCGATTGGGAAATCGGTTTCCCTGCATATTCTTCCAAAAATACATAAACTAACTCAATCACATTCATACACAATTCCACATCTTAACACTTAGCAATTACTACGCGATCACCACGACAAATTGGGTTTCAAATTAGTTTTGCAATCCATCACACTTACACACAATAAGTAAACAAACAATACTCTTTTAACTTAAACGATTTCCAAAACGAACATTAAGTAAACAAGACATTAAGAGATTCCCCATTCTTAATACTCATTTAACTTAAACGATTTTCAAAACGAACATTAAGTAAACAAGACATTAAGAGATTCCCCATTCTTAATACTCATTTAACCCTAATGGTTTTCAAAACAAACATTAAGTAAACAAGACATTAAGAGATTCCCCATTCTTAATACTCATTTAACCCTAATGGTTTCTAAATTCCACACAAAACAAACTCAAACATATTATCAAATTCAATCCACGATCGACACCAAAACACGTCAATTCATTCCTCCACAGAATCCAACCATACACATATCAAATTTCATCAGTATTAATTAAGAAGACGTCAAATACGACGAACACAAATCTGTTGGTATATATGACCTCGTAATAATCGGAATATATCAGAATGTATCAGTTCTTTATGAAATTAAATCAATTTCATACACACAGCGGAATTTAAATTGTGGCATACAAGATTAGCAAGTTTTATTAGATTGATATGAGATTAATCAAGATGCATACAAGTCAAATTATCAGATTAAACAATATTACTTATCACAGAATATGTTTAACATGCATCTAATTTTAATCACATATACAGATATAGCAATATAGTAAATCAAAGGAGTTAAGGGTTAGAGAAGATTGCACCAAGAATTTATACTGGTTCAGTTGTCAACTTGACAACCTACATCCAGTCCTGACAATCCAAATGGATTTCAGATTTTCTTCTCCAATAGAAAGAATCAATTACAGATTGTCCAGTTTCCTCCCCGAAACCTATCTATCTTAATGATCTCTTTCCTATTGATCACCCTCTGATCCTTGTAGATACTCAGCAATCTAACACAAAATCAAAGTCCGACTCTTTCTTGTTGAACACTCTTCACCCAAGAAAGTAGCCACCAGTTTCTAGCTGGCTTTTCTCGCTTTCGTTTTTGTTTCAAAGAATTATTACAAACAGAATACAGGAAGAACAAAAAGTAGTCTTCAATCTTGGTCAATGTGGCTTCTCACAATTCTGGATATTCAATGATTGTTTATGAGAACCCTTGTCTTTCAAGATCACTTTTCCAGCTATATTTTTGATTGTTGATAATCCTCTTTTTCTTTGATCTGAAAAAGTAATCTCAGTGTATTAACCAAGTGTTATTGTATATCAAGAATATTCAAAGTATATTTCAGATTGATATCATTATTATTATCAATATGATTATTGAAAGAAAAATTGAAGACAGTTTATATAGTTTCTGAAAACCACATTAATCAATCGATTTACCAATCGATTTCGTAAAGTGATAAACCAGTCTAATCGATTTGCCAATCGATTATCGTGTGTCTTGTTTTTCTTGAATCTTGAAACTATATAAGCCAATCGATTTACCAATCGATTCTTTAAACAACATTTCTCAGTGATTATGTTAAGACTGATATGAATCGATTTCGTAATCGATTGCAGATGTTATGTTCAAACTGAAACACATATCAATCGATTCCATAATCGATTTATCAAATCTTCATAATCGATTAACAAATACTTAAAATCGATTTGGTCACACGCTCAGAGTTCACTGGGTTTTCAAAAGGTTTTGTCAATCGATTTGCCAATCGATTGAGTTTAAGTCAGTGACTCAGCTATTTTGATACTAATCGACGTGCCAATCGATTTGTATGTATTTGTCTGAAAACGTTCTTACCTGGGATTTGGTTCAATCGATTTCCCAATCGATTTCGACCAAATTTAACTTGATTGAAATATTACAACATAGATTGTCCAATCGATTTGTATGTCACAGGAAAAGTTATTTTGCAAGTGATTTTTAAGTAATCGATTTGCCAATCGATTACCCTTAAAACTGGGTTTCCACTGTGACTTATCCAATCGATTTCCCAATCGATTTATTTCAATCAGGTTTACTTTGTGAATTGTATAATCGATTTGTCAATCGATTACCCTCAAAACTGGGGTGCCACTGACTTGTGCATTTTCAATTTCTAATTCAGTCAGTCGATTGCCCAATCGATTATACCAACACAAACAGTTGTGTTTCCTTACACCTTTGTTATGAAATCGATTTCCCAATCGATTTGCTTCAGTCAAAAATCAACTTTTGTTGATTTCTTGTGTTTCAAGCAACCTGTTCCAAGTGTGTAGGATTTGATTGTTGTTCCTGAAATCTTGCTCAATTCAAATATTAGATTTATCATGTATTGTATGAACATTGTTGAATTATTAATTATGTCAAAATTAGGAATCAAAGGATCAAAATCCAACAATCTCCCCCTTTTTGGCATAATTGACAATTCATACAATTGTAACTTGAGCATTTCAAAACAACAAGCATAAGTGTATTATAAACTACATTATTAATTATTATTTCGTATCATAGCAAACTATATCATAAAGTATCCGAGCAATAACAACATGCAAACAAAATCAACAATGCAACTATCAAGTTATAATATTTCTCCCCCTTTGTCAGTTAAGTCAAAAAGGCAGAAACAATTTCTCCCCCTATGTTAAAGAACATATGCATTGGGTTTGAAACAATGAAGTTTATATGTGGAAAGGCAAAATCAATCAATGCAAATAATGAGCAACTTAGATGATTAAGCCAAAAAGATATAACATTTATAAAAATTCATCATACATCACAGAATTATAACAGGTCAGAGCAAAACAGTATGAAACCTAAGGGTCCTAAACACCTAGTGTGGGCTGGTCCTCACTATCATCTAAGGGAGAGGTTGAGACCGCTGTATTAACCTCAGCAGGTGTCTCCTCACCGTGAGTCTCAGGGTTAACTAGGGGGTTTGGGTTAGGTTCATCCGTAGCTTGTCGACCAATCTCTGCGACGTCTTCAAATGACAGTTTGATGCCGAGGTGTGTCTGAATCTCATCCACATTTTGAACAACTGAGTTCAAGGAGGCTTGCATAGTCCTTAAACTTGCTTCTACTCTGGACTGAAATTCCAACACTTTGGCATTGTGTGCCATCTGAGCTTCAATGAATTCCAAAATTCTGTTCACAAAATCAGGAGTAGCAGATTCAGTAACTGGTGGAGGCTGAGACTGAGGTTGAGGTTGGGGCTGGACAGGGTCAGCAGCTGCTTGAGGTCTTATCCATTTACCATGTAATCGCTTCAGTTGCATCTGATTCACTATCGATTCACCAAACACCAATGTCGTTTTAGCAGATTCCTCATTTCCAAATGAGACCTTGAAGTGTTTGAGAATTTTAGTTATCAACTGTGGATAAGGCAGCATCAGCTTGCTTTGAGATGCTTCCAACATGTGCCTTAGCACAATCCAACACCAGCTCATCCTTAACTCTTTGGATAAGCCCCACAACAGTATGATGTCCAACTTCTGGACTACTGCGTGATTTCCCGATCGTGGAACCAGCATACGCGTCAAAGCATACATCAACATCCTCTGTTGAACCTTCATCTGACCAATGGGCAGTGAAATCGATTCAACAAACCCATCGACCATCAGGTCTTTAACTGCGGTATGCCTATCAAGTGTTTCTTCCCAACCTTCATCGGCAGTGTCGGCTAGTTTCCCGATCGTGGAATCAGCATACGCGTCAGAGCATACATCAACATCCTCTATTGAACCTTCATTTGACCAATGG
Source organism: Cicer arietinum (assembly GCF_000331145.2). Taxonomy (NCBI): domain Eukaryota; kingdom Viridiplantae; phylum Streptophyta; class Magnoliopsida; order Fabales; family Fabaceae; genus Cicer; species Cicer arietinum. The sequence continues at coordinate 31,126,802 of NC_021164.2, forward strand.
GCAGTGAAATCGATTCAACAAACCCATCAACCATCAGGTC
>NC_021164.2:31127341-31129295 GCF_000331145.2 Cicer arietinum
TAACAGCCTAAGAAATTCCACACAAAATACCCTAAAATTGCATAATTTAGGATTTAAAAACTACGGGTCTTACATTACTACCCCCCTAAAATTAGTTTCGTCCTCGAAACTTAAAGTACGTGTAGCAATCCAAACTAGGTTTGTACTCAAATTCAACACACTAATCACAATATATTTCACCCGACCTTCTCGAAAAAAGTGTTACCTACCCCTTTTCATAGGGTGTTTAATAACTTCGTACACATCCGTAGTCGGTAAGGCTCGTCCGTTCCATTCAACATGATTTTGTCTACTATCAACAAGAGATTAAGGATGATTAGTCCCTCAATTTGTCAATAATTAGCCAACAACCATGATAGTGGCTTAGACTATCTTAGCCGAACTGTAATAGCGCTCCTTGCAACTTACAAAAGCAGTCAACAATCTTCTCAAAGTCCACTGAATTTCCCTTATTTTCCTATAACTTTGATCCTGTCGACGAAGTAAAATATCCCATACCTATGTCACGTAGTCTCATTGGCATCTACTTGATACGAAACATCCATTTGGTACCAAACTGAAACACTTAGAATGACCCCAACACACTGAGCACAGAACAATCACTACATCCAAGAACTCCTAAATTTCTCCCTTGTCCACAAATCCTCGATTTTTCTTAAGTCGTACAACTACATCAAACTGTAGTGTTCTTATCGGTATGTTATTCCAGTTATAATTTTAATAATTCCATCCCCACATATGCTTGGTGATCAAAACTACCACGAATATTTTCGAAAACAAGCCAAAGACTATACCACTTGGGACACATAAACTTCCTTTGATTGACGAACACAATAACAATCCCCATGACATGAACTCAAGTAATGTCTTTATATCATTGGTACTTCAAATTCCACTTAATGGTAACATAGAGTTCAATGCATCAATGCTTAACTCATTATGTTTTTCCGAACACCGCTCAAATTTACATTTATGTGTCTATAGTTTCGACCAATATCACTATCCATACTTACTATCTCCTAAACCACCAGGAGATTTGTCACTTATCAACTAAATACATGGTCTCACTCCTACACTCGTTATGAGATTCATACTTAATAATCCAAGTTGCGAATCTAGTCTAACTCGAATGCTCGACTTTTCCCCTCAAGGTATCGACAATTCCTCAAAGCGTATTTTATCTATCCAAAGGAGTATTCACTCCTAATGTGCAACGCTCCCTTAACTTCAATACCAGTCTCTTTCATTGACACCTAAGCACCAAATGTTATCCCAAATGGAAGCCTCATCTTCTCAACAATTCCATGATGTTCACATCTCTTTGACAGTTGTCAAACTTCATCCAGTTTCATCCTGAAATCTACCAGGAAGACATCTAATACTTTTCTTAACAAAAGTCCTCAACATAGATCTTTACTTGAAATCCCTTATTAGTCTAATGTTAATGCATCCATACTCATCATCTTAGAGTTTACACCAACACATAGCTTCTGTGTCCTTGGAACCATTTTATAAATTCCATGTCGTCATGATTTGCTTCACTCTGCCTGACAATCCGTCATCTCGAAGATCTTTTCCACTTCTTGAATCCACTAGTCAACTCTTTTCCTGAGTCCTCATCACCCTTGAACTTTGGAGGATGGTAACGACGAAAATATTCTAACCCTCTTAATCTTAAGAGCACAAATCTCTCTTTTCCTCTTCTCCAGATCCCGCAGAGTCTTTGCAGCAGTTCGTGCAACAACAAAACCTCCATGTTATTTGTAGCTCCAACCATTTGATCATCCCTACTGACGTTCATCCTTGCAACGTCGTTCTCTCTTGGAGGTAGTGTTTCCGAAAAACCAACATAAAGTCGAAGTGTTAACACCATTTCGAATAATTCCAAAACTAACTTCCAACTATACCAACGCATAATAATTATTGCGGACATGACAACTCAACCCACCTAAAC
>NC_021164.2:31129344-31130995 GCF_000331145.2 Cicer arietinum
CGTTCTCTCTTGGAGGTAGTGTTTCCGAAAAACCAACATCAAGAAGAAGTGTTAAAACCACTTCGAATAATTCCAAAACTAAGTCTCAGATATATCAACACATAATAACTATTTTGGACTTGACAACCCAAACCTCCTAAACCGACGCATGATCAGATAACAACTCCCAACCTACAGATTGACCTACAATCTATAACCAAAGGTTCCACAGCCCCAAAAGAAAACCAAACCAAAGCTCTGATACCACAATGTAACACCTCGATTTTTCAAAGCAAGGGTGTATTTTTTTTTCAAAAGAAATTAAAATAAATCTGAGAATTAAATAAGTCAATACCTTTGGATAAATGATTGAGTCATTATAATTTACAAGCAGCGGAAAAGTTTCTCAAATTATGAATCCAAAATATTTACACATCAAAAGTTGGTACATGTAACCCATCGAAAATAACATGTCAAGCTGACAGTATTAGTATAGCTACAGTCTTCCATTTTAAAATAAATACAATTCTAAAGAAAGACGTTTGTTCCCTCTATGTCAACCTAATCTGATCATTCTCCAAAACAAACTAAATGCCCTGAGTGATCTCCACGCGCCCCGTGAGATCCTCCTAACATAGCTCCAGTCAAGCATTCCCATCTACATTCCCATCCGTAGGGTACGAACCGGTAGGATCGTCCTGGCTCTCATCTGAGGGCAAAGCCCAGATTTCCACAATAGTTGTAAAGGGTCACCAACCGAAATTAACAGTTAACACGTAACATTTAAGTTTTCAAATGCACAAATAACCTTTCCACTTAGCATGCACCTTAAAAGGGTTTTTCTATATGCTAAAAGTTCCTATAACACTTGCCAAATAAAAATGAAATCAAAATAAAGTTCTCAATCCATCAAGTAATACATAACTAATCAAGACATTGATAAATCAATTGAGCAATTTGTTATCTACTCAAAGTAAGAATTTCTCCTAAGGCAATCGATTTCCTAAAGGTTTTTAGTGAAATTTGAACTCTGGGCTTAATTCAATCGATTGGGCAATCAATTGGGCAATCGATTGACAGAATAGCTGAGCCACTGACTTAATGCCAATCGATTTTGTCAGTTTTGCTGAATTCCTGTATGGCCAAATCGATTTCCAAATTGATTTTCTTAAATGGTTTTGAAAAACATATTATAAAATCGATTGGCAAATCGATTATGTCAAATTAGGGAAGTCCCTGTAACTCATCCAATCGATTGGGAAATCTTCCAAAAATACATAAACTAACCCAATCACATTCATGCACAATTCCACATCTTAACACTTAGTGATTCCTATGCCATCACCACGACAAATTGGGTTTCAAATTAGTTTTGCAATCCATCACACTTACACACAATATTCAATACATAACACTTTGCAATTTCAACACAATTACCACGACAACTCAAATTTAAAACACTCAATCATAAACTTGAATCAAACACGACTCGTGTTCCAAGCACCCTAATGCGATGCATATATGCCAAAATGCATGGACTCGGAATTCCAAACCAAAACCCTCCTCGAAGGGCCGTAAATCATAATTGTACCGCCTATCGCAGGCCGAAGTACCAATTACCGAGGTGCGACCTATCACGGGTCTGCACGATTTACTAAAAAGTGTAAACCAT
>NC_021164.2:31132114-31132584 GCF_000331145.2 Cicer arietinum
ATCTCCGCTCGCAACGTCGCCTCCAAAGTTGGTTCCCTAGCACCGTAGCGTGGTAGTGAGCAACTTTCCCTTCTATCTCTTCACAAAACGAAGCTTAGATCTAGATGAAACGGGGAGGTTTGTGTTTGACGGTTTTAAAATCCATAACACCGTTTTTGAATCCGGGAAGAAGGAAAGAGTTGGGAACTTTATCTTTCTCACCCACTAGCCTTGGGTTTCAATTCTCGAATTTAAAGGAAGCAAAGAAGATGAAGATGGAAGAAGGAGGAAGAATGGGTGGTCACGCGACAGAGGAATAAGATGGATCTTGATTTTCTTTCCTTCCCTTTTCCTTTCTTTCTTTTTCCTTCCTTTCTATTTCTTTTCTTTCTATTTCCTTTTCTTTCTTCTTTCCCTCCAACCATATATATATATATATATATATATATATATATATATAACTTACAATATATATATATATATTTATATAT
>NC_021164.2:31132654-31152938 GCF_000331145.2 Cicer arietinum
AGATATTTTTAACAAAATTGTCCGGTATTAAATCCTTCTTAACGGAAGTAAATTATTTTCCGACCAATAATTTTAATCCAATTTCCAAAAATATATTTTTGGCATTTAACTCACTCAATACCAAAAACTAGGCTAACATCCTAAGAAATTCAACACAAAATACCCTAAAATTTCATAATTTAGGATTTAAAAACTACGGGTCTTACATTACTACCCCCCTAAAATTAGTTTCGTCCTCGAAACATAAAGTACGAGTAGCAATCCACACTAGGTTTGTACTCAAATTCAACACACTAATCACAATTTGTTTCACTCGGCCTTCTCGAAAAAAGTGTTGTCTACCCCTTTTCATAGGGTGTTTAATAACTTCACACACATCCATAGTCGGTAAGACTCGTCCGTTCCATTCAACATGATTTTGTCTACTATCAACAAGAGATTAAGGATGATCAGTCCCACAATTTGTCAATAATTAGCCAACAACCATGATAGTGGCTTAGACTATCTTAGCCGAATTGTAATAGCGCTCCTTTCAACTTACAAAAGCAGTCAACAATCTTCTCAAAGTCCATTGAATTTCCCTTATTTTCCTATAACTTTGATCCTGTCGACGAAGTAAAATATCCCATACCTATGTCACGTAGTCTCATTGGCATCTACTTGGTACGAAACATCCATTTGGTACCAAACTGAAACACTTAGAATGACCCCAACACACTGAGCACAGAACAATCACTACATCCGAGAACTCCTAAATTTCTCCCTTGTCCACAAATCCTCGATTTTTCTTAAGTCGTACAACTACGTCAAACTGTAGTGTTCTTATCGGTATGTTATTCCAGTTATAAATTTAATAATTCCATCCCCACATATGCTTGGTGATCAAAACTACCTCAAATATTTTCGAAAACAAGCCAAAGACTATACCACTTGGGACACACAAACTTCATTTGATTGACGAACACAATAACAATCCCCATGACATGCACTCAAGTAATGTCTTTATATCATTGGCATACCTTTATAATAATAATGTCTGAGTTATAGGTGAGATAATTCCTTTCATCAATCTTTAATTGTCATAAGCTACATCTCTATGTGCTGCTCCACAAATTTCATGGTACCTTTTCCAATATTTGGTTCACTCGCTGGATTCTTACTCCCTCTCAACCTTCACCGAGATACGAACTGAAAGAATCCTAACAATCGAACGTCCTAAAGAATTATTTCTCAAACGTTCCCCATAAGCATTTCCTAAGAACTAATTATCTATAACTTCATCCTCATAAATTTTTCAGTACAATATCTCAAAAAATTTTGCAGTAAAATATCTCAAAGACTCACATACCTTTCATAGACTCTCAAAACCTTATTTACCACAATCTCGAAGTATTCTCGTACTCGATACTTCAAATTCCACTTAATGGTATCATAGAGTTCAATACATCAAGGCTTAACTCATTATGTTTTTCCGAACACTGCTCAAATTCACATTTACGTGTCTATAGTTTCATCCAATATCACTATCCATACTTACTATCCCCTAAACCATCAGGAGATTTGTCACTTATCAACTAAATACATGGTCTCACTCCTACACTCGTTATGAGATTCATACTTAATAATCCAAGTTGCGAATCTAGTCTAACTCGAATGCTCGACTTTTCCCCTCAATGTATCGACAATTCCCCAAAGCGTATTTTATCTACTCAAAGGAGTATTCACTCCTAATGTGCAACACTCCCTTAAATTCAATACCAGTCTCTTTCATTGACACCTAAGCACCAAATGTTATCCCAAATGGAAGCTTCATCTTCTCAACAATTCCATGATGTTCACATCTCTTTGACGATTGTCAAACTTCATCCAGTTTCATCCTGAAATCTACCAGGAAAACATCTAATACTTTTCTTAACAAAAGTCCTCAACTTAGATCTTTACTTGAAATCCCTTATTAGTCTAATGTTAATCCATCCATACTTATCATCTTCGAGTTTACACCAACACATAGCTTCTGTGTCCTTGGAACCATTTTATAAATTCCATGCCGTCATGATTTGCTTCAACTCTGCCTAACAATCCGTCATCTCGAAGATCTTTTCCACTTCTTGAATCCACTAGTCACCTATTTTCCTGAGTCCTCATCACCCTTGAACTTTGGAGGACGGTAACGACGAAAATATGCTAACCCTCTTAATCTTAAGAGCACATATCTCTCTTTTCCTCTTCTCCAGATCCCGCAGAGTCTTTGCAGCAGTTCGTGCAACAACAAAACCTCCATGTTATTTGTAGCTCCAACCATTTGATCATCCCTACTAACGTTCATCCTTGCAACGTCGTTCTCTCTTGGAGGTAGTGTTTCCGAAAAACCAACATCAAGAAGAAGTGTTAACACCACTTCGAATAATTCCAAAACTAAGTTTCGGATATATCAACACATAATAACTATTTTGGACTTGACAACCCAAACCACCTAAACCGACGCATGATCAGATAACAACTCCCAACCTACAGATTGACCTACAATCTATAACCAAAGGTTCCACAGCCCCCAAAGAAAACCAAACCAAAGCTCTGATACCACAATGTAACACCACGATTTTTCAAAGCGAGGGTGAATTTTTTTTTCAAAAGAAATTAAAATAAATCAGAGAATTAAATAAGTCAATACCTTTGGATAAATAATTGAGTCATTATAATTTACAAGCAGCAGAAAAGTTTCTCAAATTATGAATCCAAAATATTTACACATCAAAAGTTGGTACATGTAACCCATCGAAAATAACATGTCAAGCTGACAGTATTAGTATAGCTACAGTCTTCCATTTTAAAATAAATACAATTCAAAAGAAAGACGTTTGTTCCCTCCAACTATATATATATATATATATATTACTTACAATATATACATATAAATTTATATATTAATATATTATAATTAAAACAAAACCAACAATAATCTAACAACTCTTACCCCATCATTTCATTCCCCTCTTAGTCTAATTTAATAAAAATATCTACTCTCGTCGCAACTCAATTGTCCGGTACAATTTTAAGCAACCCGAGATATTTTTAACAAAATTACCCGGTATTAAATCCTTCAGACAAATAATTTTAATCCAGTTTCCAAAAATATATTTTTGGCATTTAACTCACTCAATACCAAAAACTGGGCTAACATCCTAAGAAATGCCACACAAAATACCCTAAAATTGCATAATTTAGGATTTAAAAACTATGGGTCTTACACAAACGAACTTATTGGATGCACAAGAATGGTTAAAAATCCAAATTGGATAATAATAAGCCCAGGGAGGAAGAAAAGGGACTAAATATTAATCCACTGAAACAAATGAACATATTGGATACAAAGGATTGATCAAAAAGCATAATTGGACATGAATAAGGGAGGACGAAAGTGACCTAAATATTTATCTAATGACACAAACACTTCTATTGAATGCACAAGATTGGACAAAATCATAATTGGACTAAAATAAGTCTAAGGAGAACAAAATTGAGAAGATTGGTTAAAAACCCTAAATATTAATCCAATGACACAAATGAACTTATTGGATACACAGTGTAAGACCCATAATTTTAAAGTACCTTTTATGTATTTTTGGTACATTTTGGATTTTGGCTCGGAGGCTTTTAAGCCAAAGTTAATAATATTTTGGAGTTTTATAATCAATAAGATATTTCGATGCCAATTAGAATTTCTCGTCGATAAATAAATTGAATTTAACTGCGGAAAATACTTTACGGTTAATTTAAGGCGTTTCGGGTGAAACGGTAATTTAATAAATATCTAGATTTTGAGATATTTGTTAAGTTATATTTATTATATAGGTATATGTTTGCTTGGAGGGAAAAAGAAAGGAAAACTAGAAGGAAGGAAAAGGGAAAGAAAATAGTATATAAAGGAAGGAAGGAAAAAGGAAGAAAGGAAAAACAAAGGAAAGAAATTGAAAGGAGGGAAAATAGAATTTTTCCATCTTCTTCCTCTCTATTACTCACGCGGCCAAAACCTCCCTTCCTCCATTGTTGTTCATTTTTGTTTCCGTTGCTTCCTTTGAACTCGAAAATAGGAACCCAAGGTCGGGTGTGAGTTAGATCAAGGTTTTCGCAACTCCACTCTTCCTCTTTGATTCGAAAACGAAGAAAAACGGTTTTTGAGATCCAAACACAAACCCCTCCGTTTCTTCTAGATCAAAACCTCATTTCTCGAAGAGATAGAAGGGAAAGTTGCTCACCACCACGCTACGGTGCTAGTGAACTAATTTGGAAGCGGCGTTGCGAGCGGAGATTTTACCGGAATTTCTCGCGGAACCGGAAACACTCGATAAAGCTAACTTTGAGGTAAGGGCTCCTTCCAAACTTCTAGCTTGCATTAGGGACTTATCTGTAGTTGTGTGGGAAGGAAATTGTTAGGGTTAAATGTGTCGATTTGGGGAAAAACCAAACTAGTGCGTTACGGGTAAAACCCTAAGAGTTAGGTTTTGTTTATAGTGATGAATGTTTCGTGGTAAATGAATTTGAATGTCATTGTGTATGATTATGGGTAAATGAAACTTGATGTTTGTTAATTGGTGTGGTTGTTGTGAATTATGGTTTGAATGTGAAAGTATGTTTGAATTTGTTTCTGTGGAATTTGAAAACCATTAGAGTTAAACGAGTATTAAAAATGGGGAATCTTTTAATACCTCGGTTTACTTAATGTGTATTTGAGGAAAATGTTTAAGTTAACTGGGCGTTGAGAATGGGGAATCTCTTAATGTCTCGGTTACTTAACTATCGTTTTTGAAAATCGTTTCGGTAAATGAGTATTAAGAATGGGGAATCTCTTAATGACTCGTTTACTGAATGTTTTGCGAGAAAACCGTTTAAGTCAAAAGTATATTAAGAATGGGGAATCTCTTAATATGACTGTTTGCTTAACGTTTTGTTTTGAAAATCATTAAGTTAAATCGGTATTAAGAACGGGGAATCTCTTAATGACTTATTTAATTAATGTTGTTTGAAAGTCGTTTAAGTTAAATGGGTATTAAAAATGGGGAATCTTTTAATATCTGCATTTGCTTAACGATTGTTGTGAATGGAGTCTGTGTATGCTCATGCATTTCATTTGGTAAATTGTGTCGACCCGTGATAGGTGACACCTTGGTAAACTGTACGGACCCGTGATAGGTTGTACGTTTGCGATTTACATTTTAGTAAATCGTGTTGACCCGTGATAGGTGACACCATGGTAACTGTACTGACCCGTGATAGGTGGTACATTTACGATTTACATTTTTGGTGAATTGTGCTGACCCGTGATAGGTGGCACCTAGGTAAACAGTACTGGTCTGTGATAGGCGGTACGTTTACGATTCCCGCTTTTTCTTTTAGTAAATCGTGTTGACCCGTGATAGGTGACACCATGGTAACTGTACTGACCCGTGATAGGTGGTACATTTACGATTCCCGCTTTTTCTTTTAGTAAATCGTGTTGACCCGTGATAGGTGACACCTCGGTAAACTGTACTGACCCGTGATAGGTGGTACGTTTATGATTTACGCATTTTAGTAAATCGTGCTGACCCGTGATAGGTGGCACCTCGGTAATTGGTACTTTGGCCTGCGATAGGCGGTACAATTATGATTTACGGCCCTTCGAGGAGGGTTTTGGTTTGGAATTCCGAGTCCATGCATTTTGGCATATACGCATTGCATTAGGGTGCCTGGCACGCGAGTCATGTTTGATTTGAGTTTATGATTGAGTGATTCGAATTTTGATTTATCGTGATAACTGAGATGAAGGTGTTAAGTGCTATGTGTTGTGTATTGTGTGTGAGTATGATGGTTATCGAACCTTTGTGTGTCGTAGTAATCGCGTAGAAATTGCTAAGTGTTAAGTGGTGAACTTGATTAGGAATGACTTAGGTTAATTCATGAATTTTTGGAAAACTGATCAGGGAAATCGATTTCCCAATCGATTGGATGGGTAAACAGGGACTTGGCCAATTCACAAAATCGATTAGCCAATCGATTTCGAAAACAATTTTCAAAGGAATCAGTTAAGAAATCGATTGCCCAATCGATTAGGCCTTAAGTCAGGGGCTCAGGAACCAATCAATCGATTTACCAATCGATTGAATTCAGCCCAGGATTCTGTTTTCATTAAGAATCCCTCACCAAATCGATTAGGAAATCGATTGGCTCGAAACCAGGGGCTCAGGAACCAATCAATCGATTTACCAATCGATTGAATTCAGCCCAGGATTCTGTTTTCATTAAAAATCTTCACCCCAATCGATTGCCCAATCGATTGGCTCAGTGAAAATCCTCATTTTTAGTTGTATGATTAATTGCTCATGAATCTATCCATGTTTTGTTTTATCATGTGTTAATTAGGAGATCGAGAACTGCATTTTACCTTCATTTTCATTGGCAATGTAATGTATGAACTTTTCGCACATTGAAAATCCTGTTAAGGTGCATGCTTAGTTAAAAAGTTGTTTTGAGCATTCAAAAACTTAATTGCTATGTGTTAACTGTTATTTTCTGGTTGGTGACCCTTTACACTATTGTGGAAATCTGGGCTTTGCCCTCAGATGAGAGTCAGGACGGCCCTACTGGTTCGTACCCTACGGACAGGGATGGAGATGGGAATGCTTGACTGCGGTTGTGTTAGGAGGATCTCACGGGGCGCGTGGAGATTACTCAGGGTGTATAGTTTTTGGTAGGATGATCAGATTAGGATGATGTATAGGGACTAGGGGTCCTTCTTTTTGGTTTGGAGTATTTTAGTTTTGGAAAACTGTACTTATACAAATATTATCAGTTTGATATCATCTTTGAATGGGTTCCATGTACCATTTGATGTTTATGTAGAAATGTTTTGGATTTGTAATTGGAGAAACTTTTCCGCTGCTTGTAAATTATAATGACTCAATTATTTATCCAAAAGCATTTCCTGATTTATTCTTTGTTCGTTTTAATTACTTTTAGAAAAAAAAAAATATACCCTCGCTTTGAAAAACGGGGTGTTACATTGTGGTATCAGAGCATAGGTTTAGTTTTCTTTGGGAGCTGTGGAACCTTGGTTATAGATTGTAGGTCGACCTATAAGTTAGGAGTTGTTATCTGATCATGTGTCGGTTTAGGTGACTTGAGTTGTCAAGTCCAATTTAATTGTGTGTTGTTAGTCGGACGTTAGTTTAGAATTATTTGAAGTAGTGTTAAAACTCTACTTGATGATGGTTCTTATAGGAAACCATGCCGCCCAGAAGGAATGACGCTCCGAGAGCCAACGCTAGGAATGACCAAATGGCGGAGGCTATGAACAACATGGCTGCTTCTGTCGCTGCACAGACCGCTGCCAAGACTCAACGGGATCTTGAAAAGAGGGGAAGAGAGATCCGTGCTGCAGAATCAAGAGGGTTGGAAGACTTCCGTCGTTACAATCCTCCTAAGTTCAAGGGGGATGAGGGTTCAGAGAAGGCGGATCAATGGATCCAAGAAGTGGAGAAAATCTTTGATATGATTAACTGCCAGGCTGGAGTGAAGGTCAGCTATGCCACGTATATGTTGCTAGGGGATGCTGAATACTGGTGGAGGAGTGCAAGGTTGTTGATGGGAGCAGCCCACGAGGAGGTGAACTGGGAATCGTTCAAAAGAAAGTTTTTAGACAAATACTTTCCGATGAGTACCAGGACTAAGTTGGGTGACGACTTTCTGAAACTTCACCAGGGGAGCCTGACTGTGGGCGAGTATGCTGCTAAATTTGAATCACTATCGAGGCATTTCAGGTTCTTCCGTGAAGAAATTGATGAACCGTTCATGTGTCATCGTTTCCAAGACGGATTGAAGTATGAGATTCAAGATTCCGTCTTACCTTTGGGAATTCAACGTTTCCAAGCGCTGGTAGAGAAATGTAGAGAAGTGGAAGATATGAAGAACAAGAGGGCTAGCCGAGTTGGGAATTTTAATTCGGGAGGCCCTAGTCGGGCGACTTATCAGAATAGGGGAAAACAAGTGGCTAAACCTTATAATCGCCCCCAGAATAACAACGGTGGACCGAGTCGCCCAGGGAACCAGAATTTCGGAAGGCAAATGGGGCAAGTGCTTCGATGTTTCCGATGTGGGAAAGAAGGACACTATGCTAGTGCTTGTACCACTAACATCCCCATCTGTCACAATTGTCAGAAGTCGGGGCACATGGCAAGGGAGTGCACGGCTCCAAAGGTGGAACCAGTGGTGAATGTAGCTAGGGCTACCCGTCCTACTGCTAGAGGACGCATTTATTGTGTGAATGCTGAAGAGGGAAATCCATCTGGTAATCTGATTCAGCGTGATTGTGAGATTGCAGGTAACACTCTAACTGCACTCTTTGATTCGGGGGCAACCCATTCCTTCATTGCTATGGACTGTGTGAATCGCTTGAAGTTATCTGTGTCTGCTTTACCTTTTGATTTGGTTGTTTCCACGCCTGCTAAGACCTTAACCGTAAATTCAGCATGTTTACATTGTCGAATGACTATTCAGAATAGGGATTTCTTGGTTAATCTAATTTGTTTACCGCTACAATCACTCGAGGTCATCCTCGGTATGGATTGGATGTCTTATCACTATGTGATCTTGGATTGTGCTCGGAAATTGGTTCTTTTCCCCGAACCAGGAGTTGTTAAGTATTTAGCTGCTAACAAACTCCGAGTGTCGCTAAGTGAAGGGACTCATGAGTTTTTGTCTCTAGCAAATGTAGAGGCAAAGATAAATGTGGAAATAGAAGATGTGATACTTGTCAACGAGTATCGGGATGTATTTCCAACGGAAATTCCAGGATTGCCACCGGTAAGAGAAGTGGAATTCTTCATTGATTTGCACCCAGGAACGGGACCCATTTCAATGGCACCTTATCGAATGTCGCCATTGGAATTAAATGAGCTCAAAGGCCAAATTGAAGACTTGTTGGAGAAGAAATTCATCAGACCAAGTGTATCACCATGGGGTGCTCCAGTTTTGCTAGTTAAGAAGAAGGACGGAAGCTCGCGCCTATGTGTGGATTATAGACAGCTCAACAAGGCAACTATCAAGAATCGTTATCCTTTGCCACGAATCGATGATTTGATGGATCAATTGAGAGGGGCCGCGATATTTTCGAAGATTGACTTGAAGTCGGGTTACCATCAGATCCGAGTAAGGGAAGGAGACATTCAGAAAACAGCTTTCAGAACCCGCTACGGACATTATGAATACCTGGTTATGCCGTTCGGAGTTACCAATGCACCGGCAATTTTCATGGACTACATGAACAGGATCTTTAATTCGTTCCTTGATAAATTCGTGGTGGTATTCATTGATGATATATTGATTTATTCAAGGACCGAAGAAGAGCATGGAGAACATTTGCGACAAGTTCTTGAGATTTTACGCGAGAAGCGATTGTATGCCAATCTGTCGAAGTGTGAATTTTGGCTAGAGAAAGTGAATTTCTTGGGACATGTGATAACCAAGGAAGGAATCGCTGTAGATCCGGCTAAGATTGAGGCGGTTCTTGCTTGGAAACAGCCTCAGACTGTCACTGACATACGAAGTTTTGTGGGACTGGCAGGGTACTACAGGAGGTTTATCGAAGGTTTTGCTAAGATTGTGGCTCCACTGACACAACTTACCAGAAAAGATCAACCGTTCGCATGGACGGAGAAGTGTGAAGAAAACTTCCAGTTACTGAAGAGGAAATTGACGACCTCACCTGTATTGGTGTTACCGCAATCAGAAGAACCCTATGAAGTTTATTGTGATGCATCCCACCAGGGGTTAGGATGTGTTCTGATGCAACACAAGAAAGCTGTGGCTTATGCCTCGAGACAATTGAAGATTCACGAAAGGAACTATCCTACTCATGATTTGGAGCTTGCCGCGGTTGTTTTTGCATTAAAGATCTGGAGGCATTATTTATATGGGTGCACGTTCACCGTGTTCAGCGACCATAAGAGCTTGAAATATTTGTTTGATCAGAAGGAGTTGAACATGCGCCAGAGACGATGGATGGAGACTCTCAAGGATTTTGATTTCACACTGCAGTACCACCCTGGGAAGGCCAATGTAGTGGCGGATGCGTTGAGCAGAAGAAGTGTATCGGTGTCTTCACTAATTATGGCTAGACAACAAGAGTTGTGGGAAGCTTTTAGAGACTTGCACTTGAACGTAGAGTTTGCACCGGGAATTTTGAAATTCGGAATGATTAAGATCTCGAGTGGATTACTTGAAGACATTGCGAATTCTCAGGATGACGTCTTAATTCAAGAGAAGAGGAATCTAATAGTACAAGGGAAGACGACTGAGTTCAAGATTGGGGCTGATAATGTTTTGCGGTGTAATGGTAGGATTTGTGTACCAGAAATTACAGATATGCGGAAAACGATTTTAGAAGAGGCGCATAAGAGTAAGCTGAGTATTCATCCTGGGGCAACAAAGATGTATCAGGATTTGAGGCAGAATTATTGGTGGCCAGGAATGAAGAAACATGTGGCGGAATATGTATCCACTTGTCTAACTTGTCAGAAAGCGAAGGTGGAACATCAGCGACCTGCTGGAATGTTGCAACCTTTAGATATACCTGAATGGAAGTGGGACAGCATTTCCATGGATTTTATAACCGGATTACCAAAGACAAGGAGGAAGAATGATTCTATATGGGTGATAGTGGACCGACTGACTAAATCTGCTCACTTTTTACCGGTAAGGACCACCTATAAGGTAGATCAGCTAACGGAGATCTACATTGCTGAAATTGTGAGGTTACACGGGGTACCATCGAGCATTGTATCAGACCGTGATCCGAAGTTCACATCGCATTTTTGGGGAGCATTGCACGAAGCGTTGGGAACGAAGCTACGATTGAGTTCAGCTTACCATCCACAAACGGACGGACAGACTGAAAGGACAAATCAGTCCTTGGAAGATCTGTTGAGAGCATGTGTTTTAGATGATAGAGGAAGTTGGGATGATGTACTTCCGTTGATTGAGTTCACTTACAACAATAGTTTCCACGCAAGTATTGGAATGGCACCATATGAGGCTTTATATGGGCGCAAGTGTCAAACGCCCTTGTGTTGGTATAAAGACGGTGAGAATATGATTGTCGGACCAGAGATGGTGCAACAGACCACAGCTAAAGTAAGGAAGATCAAGGAGAAAATGAAGACTTCACAAGATCGCCAGAAGAGTTACGCGGACAAGCGTCGCAGACTTTTGGAATTCGAACAGGGTGACCATGTATTTCTGAGAGTCACACCTACTACTGGAGTAGGTAGAGCCTTGAAATCGAAGAAGTTGACTCCGAAATTCATTGGACCATATCAGATTTCTGCACGAATTGGGCCGGTTGCTTATCGGATTGCATTACCTCCGATACTGTCCAATATCCATGACGTGTTTCATGTGTCGCAGTTGAGGAAATATCTCGCAGATCCATCTCACGTGATCGAACCAGACACAATCCAGCTAAAGGATAACCTGTCGTTCGAAGTACCACCCGTGAGAATTGATGACAGGAAGATTAAGCGGTTGAGGACCAAGGATGTTTCGTTGGTCAAGGTGATCTGGAACCCAATTACTGGAGATGCGACTTGGGAACTGGAGAGCAAGATGAGGGAACAACACCCAGAGTTATTTATCGATGCATAGTTTCGAGGACGAAACTAATTTTAGGGGGGGAGTAATGTAAGACCCATAATTTTAAAGTACCCTTTTATGTATTTTTGGTATATTTTGGATTTTGGCTCGGAGGCTTTTAAGCCAAAGTTAATAATATTTTGGAGTTTTATAATCAAAAAGATATTTCGATGCCAATTAGAATTTCTCGTCGATAAATAAATTGAATTTAACTGCGGAAAATACTTTACGGTTAATTTAAGGCGTTTCGGGTGAAAAGGTAATTTAATAAATATCTAGATTTTGAGATATTTGTTAAGTTATATTTATTTTATATATATATGTTTGCTTGGAGGGAAAAAGAAAGGAAAACTAGAAGGAAGGAAAAGGAAAAGAAAATAGTATATAAAGGAAGGAAGGAAAAAGGAAGAAAGGAAAAACAAAGGAAAGAAAAAGAAAGGAAGGAAAATTTCAAAACTTCATCTTCTTCCTCTAACCGTGACCCATTTTTCTCCTTTCTCCCATTTTCGTTTTCGTCGCTTTCTTTTCTTCAAAACTAGTAACCCAAGGTTGGGGGAGAGTTAGATCAAGGTTTTTGCAACTCCACTCTTCCTCTTTGATTCGAAAACGAAGAAATACGGTTTTTATGGTAACTGTACTGACCCGTGATAGGTGGTACGTTTACGATTTACTTTTTGGTAAATCGTGTTGACCCGTGATAGGTGACACCATGGTAACTGTACTGACCCGTGATAGGTGGTACATTTACGATTTACGTTTTTGGTGAATTGTGCTGACCCGTGATAGGTGGCACCTAGGTAAACAGTACTGGTCTGTGATAGGCGGTACGTTTACGATTCCCGCTTTTTCTTTTAGTAAATCGTGTTGACCCGTGATAGGTGACACCATGGTAACTGTACTGACCCGTGATAGGTGGTACATTTACGATTTACATTTTTGGTGGATTGTGCTGACCCGTGATAGGTGGCACCTAGGTAAACAGTACTGGTCTGTGATAGGCGGTACGTTTACGATTCCCGCTTTTTCTTTTAGTAAATCGTGTTGACCCGTGATAGGTGACACCATGGTAACTGTACTGACCCGTGATAGGTGGTACATTTACGATTCCCGCTTTTTCTTTTAGTAAATCGTGTTGACCCGTGATAGGTGACACCATGGTAACTGTACTGACCCGTGATAGGTGGTACATTTACGATTCCCGCTTTTTCTTTTAGTAAATCGTGTTGACCCGTGATAGGTGACACCTCGGTAAACTGTACTGACCCGTGATAGGTGGTACGTTTATGATTTACGCATTTTAGTAAATCGTGCTGACCCGTGATAGGTGGCACCTCGGTAATTGGTACTTTGGCCTGCGATAGGCGGTACAATTATGATTTACGGCCCTTCGAGGAGGGTTTTGGTTTGGAATTCCGAGTCCATGCATTTTGGCATATACGCATTGCATTAGGGTGCCTGGCACGCGAGTCATGTTTGATTTGAGTTTATGATTGAGTGATTCGAATTTTGATTTATCGTGATAACTGAGATGAAGGTGTTAAGTGTTATGTGTTGTTTATTGTGTGTAAGTATGATGGTTATCGAACCTTTGTGTGTCGTAGTAATCGCGTAGGAATTGCTAAGTGTTAGGTTGTGGACTTGATTAGGAATGACTTAGGTTAATTCATGAATTTTTGGAAAACTGATCAGGGAAATCGATTTCCCAATCGATTGGATGGAAGACAGGGGCTTGGCCAAATGAACAAAATCGATTAGCCAATCGATTTTGTAAATCAGCCTTTTTAAAATCCCTTTCGAAATCGATTGCCCAATCGATTAGGCCTTAAGTCAGGGGCTCAGGAACCAATCAATCGATTTACCAATCGATTGAATTCAGCCCAGGATTCTGTTTTCATTAAGAATCCCTCACCAAATCGATTAGGAAATCGATTGGCTCGAAACCAGGGGCTCAGGAACCAATCAATCGATTTACCAATCGATTGAATTCAGCCCAGGTTTCTGTTTCCATTAAAAATCTTCACCCCAATCGATTGCCCAATCGATTGGCTCAGTGAAAATCCTCATTTTTAGTTGTATGATTAATTGCTCATGAATCTATCCATGCCTTGTTTTATCATGTGTTAATTAGGAGATCGAGAACTGCATTTTACCTTCATTTTCATTGGCAATGTAATGTATGAACTTTTCGCACATTGAAAATCCTGTTAAGGTGCATGCTTAGTTAAAAAGTTGTTTTGAGCATTCAAAAACTTAATTGCTATGTGTTATCTGTTATTTTCTGGTTGGTGACCCTTTACACTATGGTGGAAATCTGGGCTTTGCCCTCAGATGAGAGTCAGGACGGCCCTACTGGTTCGTACCCTACGGACAGGGATGGAGATGGGAATGCTTGACTGCGGTTGTGTTAGGAGGATCTCACGGGGCGCGTGGAGATTACTCAGGGTGTATAGTTTTTGGTAGGATGATCAGATTAGGATGATGTATAGGGACTAGGGGTCCTTCTTTTTGGGTTGGAGTATTTTAGTTTTGGAAAACTGTACTTATACAAATATTATCAGTTTTATATCATCTTTGAATGGGTTCCATGTACCATTTGATGTTTATGTAAAAATGTTTTGGATTTATAATTGAAGAAACTTTTCCGCTGCGTAAATTATAATGACTCAATTATTTATCCAAAAGCATTTCCTGATTTATTTCTTTGTTCGTTTTTAATTACTTTTAGAAAAAAAAATATACCCTCGCTTTGAAAAACGGGGTGTTACACACAGGATCGACCAAAATACATAATTGGACAAGAATAAGCCTAGGGAGAACGAAAATGACCTAAATGTTAATCCAGTGGCACAAATGAACTTATTGGATGCACAAGATTGGTTAAAAACACTAATTGGAAAAGAATAAGCCTAGGGAGTACGAAAATGACCTAAATGTTAGTCCAATGACACAAACACGTCGATTGGTTGCACAAGATTGGTTAAAAACCCTAATTGGACAATAATTAGCGTGTAGAGGACGAAAATTACCAAAATGTTAATCCAATGACACAAATGAACTTATTGGATGCACAAGATTGGACAAAAACCCTAATTAGACTAGAATAAGCGTAAGGAGGTGAAAATGACCTAAATATTTATCCATTGACACAAACACACCTATTGGATGCACAAGATTGGATAAAACCCTAATTGTACTAGAAAAAGCCTAGGGAGGACGAAAATGAACTAAATGTATATCTAATGACACAAAAAAACTTAATGGATGCACAAGATTGGTTAAAAACCCTAATTGGAGTAGAATAAGCATAGCTAGGACGAAAATGACCTACATATTGATCCAACGACACAAATGAACTTATTGGATGCGCAAGATTGGACAAAAACCCTAAATGGGCTAAAATAAGCCTAGGGATGATGAAAATGACCTAAATGTTAAACCAATGACACAAACACTCCTATTTGTTGCACAAGATTGGTTAAAAATCCAAATTGGTCAAGAATAAGCCTTAGGAGGACGAATATGACATAAATGTTAATTCAATGACACAAATGAACTTACTGGTTAAAAACCCTAATTGGACTTGAATAAGACTAGGGAGGACGAAAATGACCTAAATATTAATCCAATGACAAAAAAGAACTTATTGGATGCACAAGATTTGATAAAAACCCTAATTGGACTAGAATAAGCCTAGGGAGGACGAAAATGAGATAAATATTAATATACTGACACAAACACCCCTATTAGATGCACCAGATTGGACAAAAACCCTAATTGGACTAAAATAAGCCTAGAGAGGAAGAAAATGACCTAAATGATACTCCAATGACACAAATGAACTTATTGGATGCACAAGATTGATTATAAACCCTAACTGGACTAGAATAATCCAAGGGAGGAAGAAAATGACCTAAATGTAAGCCAATGACAGAAAATGAACTTATTGGATGCACAAGATTGGTTAAAAACCATAATTGGACTAGAATAAGCCTAGGGAGTACGAAAACGACCTAACTGTTAATCCAATGACACAAATGAACTTATTGGATGAACAAGATTAGTTAAAAACTCTAATTGAACTAGAAGAACCTTAGGGGGGGGAGGTGAAAATGACCTTAATATTAATCCAATGACATAAACACTCCTATTGGTTGTACAAGATTGGTTAAAAACACTAATTGCACTAGAATAAGCCTAAGGAGGACGAAAATGACGTAAACATTAATCCAATGACACACATGAACTTATTGGGTGCACAAGATTGGTTGAAAACCGTAATTGGACAAAAATATGCCGAGGGAGGGTGAAAACGACCTAGATGTTAAGTTAGTGACAAAATGAACTTATTGGATGCACAAGATTGGTTTATAACCCTAATTGGACTAGAATAAGCCTTAAGAGGGTGATATTGACCTAAATGTTAATCCAATGACATAAATGAACTTATTGGATGCCCAACATTGGATAAAACCCTAATTGAACTAGAATAAGCCTCTAGAGAATGAAAATGACCTAAATATTAGTCCAATAACACAAACACACCTTTTGGTTTCAAATTGGACTAGAATAAGCCTAGGGAGGACGAAAATGACCTAAATATGAATCCAACGACACAAATGAACCTATTGGATGCACAAGATTGGACAAAAACCGCAAATGGACTAGTATAAGCTTAGGGATGACGAAAATGACCAAAATGTTAATCTAATGACCCAAACACACCTATTGGTTGCATAAGATTGGTTTAAAACCCTAATTGGACTAATATAAGCCTAAGAAAGGATGAACTTATTGGATGCAAAAGAGTGGTTAAAAACCCTAATTGGACTATAATGAGCGTAGGGAGGGAGGAAATGGCATAAATACTAATCCAATGACTATAATTAACGAAAATGACCAAAATGTTAATCCAATGACCCAAACCCACAAATTAGATGCAAAAGATTGGTTAAAAATCTTAATTGGACTAGAATAAGCCTAGGGAGGGAAGAAATGGCCTAAATATTATTGGACTAGATATTATTGGGGGCACAAGATTGGTTAGAAACCCTAATCGGACTAGAATAAGCGTAGAGAGGACGGAAATGTCATAAATTTTAATCCAATTACACAAATTTTAATCCAATTACACAAGATTGGTTTAAAACCCTAATTGGTCTAGAATAAGCCTAGTAAAGACGAAAATGACCTAAATATTAATTAAATGTCACAAATACACCTATTTGATGCACAAGATTAGACAAAAACCATAATTGGACTAGAATAAGCCAAGGAAGGACGAAAATGACCTAAATGGTAATCCAATGACACAAACACACCTATTGGTTGCACAAGATTGGGTATAAACCCTAATTGGATTAGAATTAGCCTAGGGAGGAAGAAAATGAACAAAATGTTAATCCAATGACACAAATAAACTTATTGGATGCATAACATTGGTAAAAAACCCTAATTGGACAAGAATAAGTATGGGAGGACGAAAATGATCTAAATGTTAATCCAATGACACAAATAAAGTTATTGGGTGCATAAAATTGGTTAAAAACCTTAATTGGACTAGAATAAGCTGAGGGAGGACGAAAATGATCTAAATGTTAATCGAATGACACAAATAAACTTATTGGATGCACAAAATTGGAAAAAATCCTAATTGGACTAAAATAAGCCTAAGGAAGACGAAAATGACATAAATATTTATCTAATGACACAAATAGACCTATTGGATGCACAAGATTGGACAAATAAACTTATTGGATGCATAACATTGGTTAAAAACCCTAATTGGACTAGAATAACCCTACGAAGAACGAAAATGTCATAAATGTTAATCCAATGATACAAATGAAGTTATTGGATGCACAAGATTGGTTTAAAATCGTAATTGGACTATAATAAGCCTTTGGAGGACGTAAATGACCTAAATGTTTAGCCAATGACCCCAATGAACTTATTGAATGCACATGATTGCTTAAAAATCATAAATGGACTAGAATAAGCCTAGGGAGAACGAAAATGAACTAAATGTTAATCCAATAACACAAACACACCTATTGGTTGCACAAGATTGGTTAAAAACCCTTATTGGACTAGAACAACCCTAGGGAGGACGAAAATTTCATAAATGTTAATCCAATGACACAAATGAACTTACTGGATGCACAAGAATGGTTTAAAACCCTAATTGGAGTAGAATAAGCATAGGGAGGACGAAAATGACTTAAATTTTAAGCCATCGACACAAATGAACTTATTGGCTGCACAAGATTGCTTAAAAACCCTAAATGGACTAGAATACGCATTGGGAGGACGAATATGACCTAAATGTTAATCCTAGGACACAAATGAACTTATTGGATGCACAATATTAACTCAAACCCTAAATTGGACTAGAATAAGCCTAAGGACTACGAAAATGACATAAATATTAATCCAATGACACAAATAAACCTATTGGATGCACAAGATTGGTTAAAAACCCTATTTGGACTAGAATAAGCCTTGGGACGACGAAAATGACCTAAAGATTAATCAAATGAGATAAACACACCTATTGGACTCACAAGATTGGTTAAAAACTCTTATTGGACTAGAATAAGCCTAGGGAGGACGAAAATGCACTAAATGTTAAGCCAACAATTAATCCAATGACACAAATGAACTGATTGGATGCATAAGATTTGATAAAAAAAAAAAAATCATAATTGGACTAGAATAAGCCTAGGGAGGACAAAAATGACCTAAATGTTAATCCTATGACACAAATGAACTTATTGGATGCACAATATTAATTAAAACCCTAATTGGACTAGAAGAAGCCTAAGGAGTATGAAAATGACCTAAATATTAATCCAATGACACAAACGCACCTATTAGATGCACCAGTTTGGACAAAAACTCTAAATGGATTAGAATAAGCCTAGGGAGGAAGAAAATGACATAAATGTTAATCCAATGACACAAATGAACTTATTGGATGCATAAGATTGTTTAAAAGCCTTAATTGGACTAGATTTATCTTAGGGAGGACAAAAATGATCTAACTATTAATCCAATGACAAAAATGAATAAGCCTAAGATTGAACAAAAACCCTAATTGGACTAGAACAAGCCCATAGAGGATGAAAATGACTTAAATATTAATCCAATGACACAAACATACCTATTGGGTGCACAAGATTGGTTAAATCTCTAATTGGACTAAAATAAGTCTAGGGAGGACGAATTGTCATAAATGTTAATCCAATTACACAAATGAAATTATTGGATGCAGAAGATTGGTTTAGAACCGTAATTGGACTAGAATAAGCCTAGAGAGGACGAAAATGACCTAAATGTTAAATCAATGACACAAATGAACTTATTGGATGCACAAAATTGCTTTAAAACCATAAATGGACTAGAAAAAGCCTTGGGAGGACGAAAATGACCTAAATGTTAATCCAATAACACAAAACACCTATTGGTTGCACAAGATTGGTTAAAAACCCTTATTGGAATAGAATAAGCCAATGGAAGACGAAAATGACCTAAATATTAATCCAATGACACAAATGAGCTTATTGGATGCGCAAGATTGGTTAAAAACCCTAATTGGCCTAGAATAAGCCTAAGGAGTGCGAAAATCACCTCAATATTAATCCAATGACACAAATGAACTTATTGCATGCACAAGATTGGACAAAAACTATTATTGGACTAGAATAAGCCTAAGGAGAACGAAAAAGACCTTAATGTTAATCCAATCACACAAATGAACTTATTGTATGCACAAGATTGGTTAAAAATTTAAATGGATTAGAATAAGCCTTGGGAGGATGAAAATGACCTAAATGTTAATCCAATGACCAAAACACACCTATAGCATCACCCAGAAGTATTTAGGAAGGTTTGAGTCTTTAAGCATAGTCCTAGCTAGTTCCTCTAAAGACCTATTCTTCCTCTCTACTACTCCATTTTGCTGTGGAGTTCTAGGGGCTGAGTATATATGGTGAATTCCATTTTGTTCAAAGTAAGAATTAAAGGAATCATTCTGGAATTCTCCACCATGGTCACTTTTGATGGATATAATTTTCTGGTTTTTTCTCATTTTGAACTAAAATAGCAAATTTTTTGAAAACTGAGAATGCCTCACTCTTGTGAGTCAGAAAAAATGTCCAGGTGAACCTAGAGTAATCATCTACCAACACATAACCATACAAGTTCCCTGCAAAACTTCTAACCTGAGATGGACCAAAAAGATCCACATGTACCAATTGTCAGACCCTATTGGTTTGAACTAAGTCTATAGGGGGAAAGAAGACTTAACTAGTTTACTCTTCTCACAAGAGTCACACAGTCTATCCTTAGAGAATTTCCTATTTGGGAGTCCTAGGACTAACTGCTTACTAACTAGTTTGTTCAAGTGGTCCATATGAATATGAGCAACTCTCTTATGCCAAACCAGTTCTCATCAGCATTAGACAATAAGCAACATATATCATTTGCAGGTATGGAATCAAAATCTATCATATAAATGTTGTTAACTCTTTTACCTACCAATTTCATGCCTTTAACTTCTCTATGCTCAAGTGTACAAGACAGAGAAGTAAAGTGTACCTGAAATCCTTTGTCACACAACTGA
>NC_021164.2:31153109-31172170 GCF_000331145.2 Cicer arietinum
TCTAGATACCACGATTGAGTTCTGGATGTCAAGCATATCTGCAAAAATAATTCAAGTTTTGGTTTTAGGTACCCAATTCAAAAATACTTGTGACTTAACTTTCCAAATCTGTTTCCATCCTCTGTTGGCCAGTTTTCTTTGTTTACAATTAAAAAATTTATGACCTTTTTTACAACAAAAATGGCATACAACAGCAGAGGATGAGTTTTGATTTGAACTAACAAATTTTTGATTCCTTTTAACCTTCCTATTTTGTTTATATCCAAGTCCAGATCTAACATTTAGATTTCTTTGATTTCTAAGAAGCATATCTAAGTTATTTCTACCATTATTAAACTTATCCAAATCACATTTCAATGCACATGCTTCTTTTTTCAAATCTTCATTTATGTCTTTAAGAGACTTATGTTTCAAATTAATCTCATCATACATCATGCATTTTTCTTCTAATAGTCTCTTAGTACTAATCAATTGTTTGAGTACATTCACATATTCATCATAAAGTTCATTGAATGCATCATGTAATTCATTATAAGATGGATTAGATTGAGAGCTTACCTCATTGTCAGAATCTGATTCTGTATTGGCCATGAGACAAAGATTGGCTTCTTCATCTTTTGAAGATGTTGATGACTCTTCATCATTATCGTTCCAGGCAATGTAAGCTTTTCTGGTCTTCGGAGGTGGATGATTTCCTTTAGCCTTTGAAGTTTTGTTTTTGCTTTGTAGTTGGAAGCATTCTGATTTGATGTGTCCAGTCTTCCCACATTCAAAACATGTGATTTTGTTGTCATGAGTCTTTGAGCTTGAGGGCTTTCTTGACTTGCCATCTTTCTTTTTCAGAAATTTCTTGAACTTTCTGGCCAACATACCTATCTCAGGCTCTTCATCAGATTCACTTTCTGACTCATCAGTATCTGGTTCAGATTTCACTTTATGAGTTTGAGCCTTCAGTGAAAGTCCTTTACTTTTTCTATTAGGCTGTTCTGACTCATCTAATCTGTGCAGTTCCATCTCATGCTCCCTGAGCTTTCCAAATAGAGTGGCAATAGTCATGTGTGCAAGATCCTTTGATTCAGTAATGGCAGTGATCTTGGGTTGCCATTCTCTTGTCAAGCATCTCATTACCTTTCCTATTTGTTGCTCATTGTCCACGATTTTTCCTAGAGCATGTAGATTGTTGATGATATGAGTGAACCTTGTCTGCAAGTCATTGATTAACTCATCCTTCTTCATGTTGAACAATTCATACTCATGCATTAGAGTATTTGTTTTGGATCTTTTGACATATGTAGTACCTTCATGTGTTTCCTAAAGTGTGTCCCACATTTCCTTAGCAGTCTTGCAGTTTGACACCCTAAAGAATTCGTCGGCGCTTAAGGCAGAGGTTATGATGTTTTTAGCCTTAGCATTGTATCCAACCTTTTTCTTGTCATCCTCAGACCAGCCTGATCTGGGTTTGGGAATTGCTGATTCACCTGTGTCAGCTAAAGTTGGTACAAAGGGAACTTCTATAACAGCTTCAAGAACGTTAAGGCTACATGCTTCAAGAAAGATCATCATCCTCTCCTTCCAATACATGTATGGTGCTCCATTGAATGCTGAAGGTCTTGTCAATGATGCTCCTTCTCCTAGAAAATCTGCAGAGGACATTTTATCTTTGATGACAGTTAGTCTACACAAAGAACAGGCTCTTGATGCCAATTGTTAATAATAATGGCCTCTGTTAGTCTAAAGATATGAGAGTTATTAAACAAATTATCAAAGATTGACAGCGGAATATATTCAGGAGCAATGATTGAAACAGTTTGCAAATGTTATCAATATATGAGACAAGAAACAATGCTTAATTCAGAATGTTAAACAAGATATAAGATCATTAATTCATACATTCAAGAATATGCATTTATGTAATATCAAAAAGAGTAGGGATAAGAAACAATTGCACCACGATTTATCCTGGTTCAGCTATCAATTTGATAGCCTACATCCAGTCCTGAAATCCAACTAGATTTCAGCCTTTTTCCAATAGAATGAATTGAGAACCTTTTACAGATTGTCCATCTTCCTTGAAGCCTATCTATCTAACTCACTTCACTCTTGTTTCTATACCACCTAATCCTTGTAGTTAATCGCCTAACTCACACAAGATCTAGGTAAAGCCTCTTCTTGATGATCTCACATCAACAAAGATAACTACCAGTTTCCTTACTGATTTCCAAACCTTTCAATTTACAGAAAATTGTCTTTTTCAAAGAATTAAAGAATATCAAGACTTTGACTCAATCACAATAATATCTCACACAAAAAGTATTTAGCCAATGGATATTTTGTGTGTTGTAAAACTTATCTCTCAAAATGTTTTTCAAAGGTATTCAAACGTTGTGAAAAGTTCTGAAGGAATTCTAAAAATTATTTTCAAAAGTGATTGAATCAGCTTATATATATTCAGAAAAACACCAAGATAATCGATTGCTCAATCGATTATATAATGTTTTAAAGCTTTGTAAATCGATTGCCTAATCGATTTTCGTGTGTCTTGTTTTTCTTGAATCTTGATCATATAAGCATGAATCGATTTGCCAATCGATTCCTTTAATACATCAATCAGAACTGATAATACGATTTTATCAGAATCGGTTGAGTAATCAATTATAGATGTTTTGTTCCAACAACGAGATCAAAACAATCGATTGCTCAGGCGACTTCATAATCACAGTCATAATCGATTTGGCATTGAGCTGAATCCTTTCTGTAACTTAAACATTAGCTTCAATCGATTCGTCAATCGATTGTGCTGATCACAGTGACTCAGACTTTTACATCAATCGATTTTCCAATCGATTGTGCTGATCACAATGACTCAGACATAAACATCAATCGATTTGCCAATCGATTGTGCTTGTTACAGAACTTCAGCTTTTTTGACAAAATCTATGTGCCAATCGATTTAATCAAAGTTGTTCTGATAAATGATTAACTGCAATCGATTGCCTCAAACTTGGAGTTTAAGATATCTAAATCAATCGATGTCTCCATCGATTTATTGCATCACATAACTTATTCCTGATTTTAAAAGCTTTGTCCCAATCGATTTGTCAATCGATTGATTCCATATATGGTTGGTTCTAAGACTTGTAAAATTGATTGATCAATTGGTTGCCCAATCGATTGTCCAATTGATTGGATTTATCCCAAAACTCAGGTTTCACTAAAAACTTTAAACTAATCGATTGCCCAATCGATTGATGTAGTGAAAACACTTGTTATGAGTCAGACAATCGATTTATCAATTGATTCATCAATTGACTTATTGGTTGATTGATTTATATTCATTGGCAAAGACTTAAGCATGAGACCATAGTGATTAGTCTAATAAACTAACTACTATGACACCTAATTACACAACATATAATTGCATCTTTCTCAAGCATATCCTCCAACTTTGGTTGGTTCCTTGAGTTGCAAGCTTCTGTTCCAAGTGTATGGTGTCTGCTTGTTTGCCTGAAATGTTTCTCAATTCAAATCATTAGATCAATCAAATATTTCATATGTCTTGTATGTTTGGAAATTAAATCAAAAACATGATCAGGGAATCTCATGTCTTACAATCCCCCCCTTTTTGATTTAATGACAAACAAACAGTTTAACCTTGAGATTGTTTTAAAATCTCCCCTTGAGTTTTGGAATGTATGATACATTTAAAAAAAAATGAGCACAACAGGGTACATTTTAAAGTATCAGAATGCAATGTATCAGATATCATAATTTAGTATACAAACAGGGCAATATCACATCAGATCTAATATCACATCAGAGCTGAAATCATTATGATATCAAAGCATATCAGAGCATTTCATGATAACAAAAATTATAAGTCCAGTTCAAAGCATATATGTTCAATTTGAATCATGTATGTGCATTATATCAGAGTAAAATTGATACCAAATTATAAATTATGTAATATCATTCAAGTTAAACCAATCTCCCCCTTTTGTCATTTAATACAAAAAGAAATTACAAGAGAGAGTTGATTAAACAAAACGAAACATAAGATATATACAAAAAAAAAAAAATTACAAAGGTAGTATATCAAAAGCAGTACTAGAGCATGACAAAACAACAAAGAAACTAAACCTAATCAACAAATCTAGGGTTGTTCCTCATTATTATCAGCGGGAGAAGGAGAGACTGTTGTATTAACCTCAGCAAGTGTCTCTTCCCAATGAGGTTCAGAGCTAGCTAGGTTGGGTTGGTTTGGATCTTCAGTTGATTGCCGTCCAATCTCAGCAATGTCTTCAAAAGACATTTTGAGCCCCAAGTGCTCCTGGATTGCATCCACATCTTGAACCACAGAGTTCAAGGTTGATTGGAGCTGTCGAAGAGAAGCTTCCACCCTTGCATTATGAGCAGCTTGAATCTTCATGAATTCCAGCAGCTTAGCCATAATATCAGATGGTGCTTCAGCAAGTTCAGTCGGTGGCGCACTTGGTTGTGGTTGTCCAGTAGTAGACGGAGCTCTAGTCCATATGCCATTGACGCGTCTCAGTTGCATTTGGTTCACAATTGATTCACCAAATGTAAGGGTGGTTTTGATAAATTCTTCATTGGCCAGAGACACCTTGAAATGCCTCAAAATCTTTGTAACTAGTTGGGGATAGGGTAGCAGGTGCTTGCCTTGTGCTAACTCGATCATATTCAGCAGCACGATCCAAGCCCAACTCATCCTGAGCTCTTTGTACAGTCCCCATAACAGGATAATATCCAGCCGCTGTACAACTGCGTGATTGTCGGCTCGAGCACTAACATACGTGTTAGTACGTACATAAGCATCCTATGATGAATTTTCATTTGACCTGTTGGAAGGGATACCTTCTCAACAAATCCTTCCATCATCATTTCCTGTGTGGCAGCATCCCTTTCTATTGATGTTTCACATCCTTCCTCATCAGAGGCATCCTCTGATCTTCCATCAATGGTGTAACCATAGAATGGTAAACCAGTGAGCTTGGAAAATTCCTCAAAAGACATTGAGATCATTTTACCCTTCACTTCAGCAGCAAACCCAGTTTTGGTTAGAATGAAAGTGGAGTAAAAGGCTCTAATTAACTTTGGGTAAATTTCCACTGAGCAAGAGAGGAAATCCACCAGTCCATGAAATCTCAAATGGTTTTGGAAATTAAAACCATTTGAATCAAAGTATGTGAAATCCAAAGTCCTTGCTTCTTGGATTTTTCTTTTCATGAAGGAAGAAGGCAAAGAAGTGTCTTCAACGTGTTTATCTTTAGAAGGCAGAACCTTCTTTGGTGGAGGAGAAGTCTTCTTCTTCTTTTGGGTGGCTCCCTTCATGGCATCACCCATAAGTTTTTCCGTAGGAGGAGCTTTCCTCTTTTTGCTTGGTTCCTGAGAAGTAGCAACAGCTTTTCCTTTATCCTTGGCCAAAACTTTGTGTGTAGGAATAGAAACTCGTTTGGCCGGAGGTGAAGGAGGGGGAGGTGAAGGTGTTCTTCCACTTGAAGTAGAAGAAGAATCCAGTGAAATTGATTTAGATGATGATGATGGACGCCTTGCAGTTTGTTTGACGCGAGCCATTGTTGTGTGTTGATAGAAGATTGACTGAGAAGATTGATTGAGAAGATTGAATGCAGAGAAAATGAGTATTGGTGAGAAAACTGAGAGTAGAAGGTGGAAAATTGGTTGAGAAATTGATTTAGGTTTTTTTAAAGCACTATGCAGAATCGATTTCCCAATTGATTGTTTTTCACTTCTGGGTTTGCCAAATCGATTGCCCAATCGATTAGGTTACCGTTGTCTGAAAAGTATCCGTTACACCCACTTCCAACGACTATAATTTTTCTCAACGGACATCTTGTAAATCGATTTCTTAATTAATCCTTCTTTACTAAATCGATGTCCAAATCGATTTCCTCTTAAGTGCAGAAAACTTCAAAACTCAACATCGATTCCCAAATCGATTCACCTACGTGCAGATCCAAAACAAAATTGATCCAATCGATTTCCCAATCGATGCTCGGGTTTGAGGTTTGAGAACTTCTCAAATTTTTGGATATCTTGACCAACCAGTCGATTCCCAAATCGATTTTTTAAACATTTTTCCAAACATATAATTGATTTCCCATTCGATTGAGGTAATCCAAGTTTCAACAATCTGACTTCTGAGATGTGATAAATCGATTATGAAATCGATTCCAGAGTTTGTGACAAAAAGAACTAAACCACTAAGTACCAAACAAATCGATTAAGCAATCGATTATCGTGTTTCCAATTTGACAAATTTAAAACACTATGCATCATAAATCGATTATACAATCGATTATGTAATGCATGTTTCCTATCTGGCCACAGGATAATTGATGTAGCAATTGATTTGGTCATATGGATCAGATTTCATTGAGATCTATAATGCCAAGTTTCATTCTTATAAAGAAGAAACTGTCCTTGGGCAAGGCCTTGGTGAAAACGTCAGCCAACTGATCAGTTGTATTGATATATTCCAACTTGATCTTACCCTGTTGATATTGATCTCGAATGAAGTGATGTCTAATCTCTATGTGCTTAGTTCTAGAATGCATGACAGGGTTCTTAGTGATATTATAGTACTAGTATTATCACACATAATGGGCACTGTACCTAGATCAACACCAAAATCTGATAGGTGTTGCTGCATCCAAAGAATTTGTGAACAACAGCTACCAGCTGCTACATACTCAGCTTCAGCAGTTGAGAGTGCAACACTGTTTTGTTTCTTGCTATGCCAAGAAACAAGAGAGTTCCCTAATAGTTGGCAAGTACCAGATGTACTTTTTCTATCCAATTTGCATCCAGCAAAATCAGATTCAGAATAACCAACTAGAGTGCAAGTAGATCCCTTAGGATACCACAAACCTAGATTTTTGGTTCCTATAAGATATCTAAATATCCTTTTGACTGCACTAAGGTGGGATTCATTTGGATTGGCTAGGTATCTAGCACACATGCACACACTAAACATGATGTCTGGTCTACTAGCTGTAAGGTATAGTAAGGATCCTATCAAGCTTCTAAACGCAGTCACATCTACAGTTTTACCTTGCTCATCTCTATCTAAGTAATAGGCTTGACTCATAGGTGTATCAATGGATTTAAACTTATCAAAACCAAATTTCTTTAAAATATCATTACAGTATTTGGTTTGACTTAGGAAAATGAGATTCTTGCTTGCTTAATTTGAAATCCCAAGAAGTAAGTTAATTCTCCCATCATGGACATTTCAAATTTT
Source organism: Cicer arietinum (assembly GCF_000331145.2). Taxonomy (NCBI): domain Eukaryota; kingdom Viridiplantae; phylum Streptophyta; class Magnoliopsida; order Fabales; family Fabaceae; genus Cicer; species Cicer arietinum. Next base: position 31,160,389 of record NC_021164.2, read on the forward strand.
CCTTTCATAGTATTTTCAAATTCCTTGCAAAGCATATTGTTTGTTGATCCAAAGATTATGTTATCAACATAAATTTGGACCAATAGAATGTCTTTTCCTTGTCTTTTGATGAAAAGTGTCTTATCCACATTTCCCCTTGAAAAATTTCTTGTAATAGGAAATTGCTCAGCTTGTCATACCAAGCTCTTGGAGCTTGTTTCAAGCCATAGAGGGCTTTTTTCAGTTTAAACACATGATTTGGAAGCTTAGGATCTTCAAAACCAGGTGTTTGACTCACAAAAACTTCCTCCTGGATGTCTCCATTTAAAAAGGCACTTTTAACATCCATTTGATAAAGTTTAAAGTCCATTATACATGCATAAGCAAGCAGGATTCTAATGGCTTCTAGTCTAGCTACTGGGGCATAGGTTTCATCATAGTCTATTCCCTCCTCTTGGTTGTAACCCTTGGCCACTAACCTAGCTTTATTCCTAGTATTAACACCATTCTCATCCATTTTGTTTCTGAACGCCCACCTAGTTCCTATGACATGTTTATCTTCTGGTTTTGGAACTAGTATCCACACTGTGTTTCTCTCAAACTGGTTGAGCTCTTCTTGCGTGGGAACTATCCAGTCATGATCCATAAGAGCTTCCTTTATGTTTTTGGGTTCTATTTGAGATACAAAGGCTGTGAAGTTACAGAATTCTCTGAGGGATTTTCTAGTGGAAACTCCTTTTGAAATCTCTCCAATAATGTTGTTTATGGGATGGTTTTTGATAAACTTCCATTCCTTAAGTAAATCACTCTCCCTAATAGGTTCTACACAGTCACGGTTGGTTGGAGGTACAGGTTCACTAGGTTCTATTGGTTCAGATTCTACAATATCATCCAAAGAGTTACCAACTATAGGAGGAGTGTTGTTCAAGTTTTCAGCAAACATTTCATCAAATTTAACATGAACAGATTCCTCTATAGTTTTGGTTCTTTTATTGTAGATTCTATAGGCTTTACTAGACTGGGAATAACCTAGAAAGATACCCTCATCTGCCTTAGGATCAAACTTACCTAGATGTTCTTTGCCATTGTTTAACACAAAGCACTTACATCGAAAGGCCCTAAAGTAAGAGATGTTTGGTTTTCTACCCTTGTATAACTCATAGGGAGTTTTTCTAAGTAAAGGCCTAATAAGAACTCTATTCACTACATGTGTGGCAGTGTTTATAGCATCAGCCCAGAAGTATTTAGGAAGGTTTGCGTCTTTAAGCATAGTCCTAGCTAGTTCCTCTAAAGACCTATTCTTCCTCTCTACTACTCCATTTTGATGTGGAGTTCTAGGGGCTGAGTATATATGGTGAATTCCATTCTGTTCACAGTAAGAATTAAAGGAACCATTCTGGAATTCTCCACCATGATCACTTTTGATGGATATAATGTTCTGGATTTTCTCATTTTGAACTAAAATAACAAATTTTTTGAAAACTGAGAATGCCTCACTCTTGTGAGTCAGAAAAAATGTCCAGGTGAACCTAGAGTAATCATCTACCAACACATAACCATACAAGTTCCCTCCAAAACTTCTGCATCAAACTGTCATTTGAAGACGTCGCAGAGATTGGTCGACAAGCTACGGATGAACCTAACCCAAACCCCCTAGTTAACCCTGAGACTCACGGTGAGGAGACACCTGCTGAGGTTAATACAGCGGTCTCAACCTCTCCCTTAGATGATAGTGAGGACCAGCCCACACTAGGTGTTTAGGACCCTTAGGTTTCATACTGTTTTGCTCTGCCCTGTTATAATTCTGTGATGTATGATGAATTTTTTATAAATGTTATATCTTTTTGGCTTAATCATCTAAGTTGCTCATTAATTGCATTGATTGATTTTGCCTTTATACATGTAAACTTCATTGTTTCTGATGCACTATGTTATATGATTTCACCCTCAATGCATATGTTCTTTAACATAGGGGGAGAAATTGTTTCTACCTTTTTGACTTAAATGACAAAGGGGGAGAAATATTATAACTTGACAGTTGCATTGTTGATGTTTGTCTGCATGTTGTTATTACTTTGATACTTATGATATAGTTTGCTCTGTTACTTAATAACAAGTAATAATGTTGTTTATAATACACTTATGCTTGTTGTTTTGAAATGCTCAAGTTACAATTGTATGAATTGTCAATTATGCCAAAAAGGGGGAGATTGTTGGATTTTGATCCTTTGATTCCTAATTTTGACATAATTAATAATTCAACAATGTTCATACAATACATGATAAATCTAATATTTGAATTGAGCAAGATTTCAGGAACAACAATCAAATCCTACACACTTGGAACAGGTTGCTTGGAACACAAGAAATCAACAAAAGTTGACTTTTGACTGAAGCAAATCGATTGGGAAATCGATTTCGTAACAAGGGTGTAAGGAAACACAACTGTTTGTGTTGGGTATAATCGATTGGGCAATCGACTGACTAAATTAGAAATTGAAAATTACACAAGTCAGTAGCACCCCAGTTTTGAGGGTAATCGATTGACAAATCGATTATACAATTCACAAAGTAAACCTGATTGAAATAAATCGATTGGCAAATCGATTGGACAAGTCACAGTGATACCTCAGTTTTAAGGGTAATCGATTGGTAAATCGATTGCTTAAAAATCATTTGCAAAATAGTTTTTCCTGCGACATACAAATCGATTGGACAATCTATGTTGTAATATTTCAATCAAGTTAAATTTGGTCGAAATCGATTGGAAAATCGATTGAACCAAATCCCAGGTAAGCACGTTTTCAGACAAATACATACAAATCGATTGGCACGTCGATTAACATCAAAATAGCTGAGTCACACTGACTTAAACTCAATCGATTGGCAAATCGATTGACAAAACCTTTTGAAAACCCAGTGAACTCTGAGCTTGTGACCAAATCGATTTTAAGTATTTGTTAATCGATTATGAAGATTTGATAAATCGATTATGGAATCGATTGATATGTGTTTCAGTTTGAACATAACATCTGCAATCGATTACGAAATCGATTCATATCAGTCTTAACATAATCACTGAAAAATGTTGTTTAAAGAATCGATTGGTAAATCGATTGGGTTATATAGTTTCAAGATTCAAGAAAAACAAGACACACGATAATCGATTGGCAAATCGATTAGACTGGTTTACCACTTTACGAAATCGATTGGTAAATCGATTGATTAATGTGTTTTTCAGAAACTATATAAACTGTCTTCAATCTGTCTTTCAATAACATGAAATAATGATATCAATCTGAAATATACTTTGAATATTCTTGATATACAATAACACTTGGTTAATACACTGAGATTACTTTTTCAGATCAAAGAAAAAGAGGATTATCAACAATCAAAAAGATAGCTGGAAAAGAATCTTGAAAGACAAGGATTCTCAAAAACAAATCTTTGATATCCAGAATTATGAGAAGCCATTTTGACCAAGATTGAAGACTACTTTTTGTTCTTCCTTAATTCTGTTTGTAATAATTCTTTGAAACAAAAAAAAAACTAGGACCATGCTTAAGGACTCCAACCTACCTAAGTACTTTTGGGCAGATGCAATTAGTACAGCCACCCATGTAGTGAATAGAGTTCTCATTAGGCCCCTGCTTAGGAAAACACCCTATGAGCTTTACAAGGGTAGAAAACCAAACCTGTCCTACTTTAGAATCTTTGGTTGTAAATGCTTTGTTTTAAACAATGGCAAAGAACACCTAGGAAAGTTTGACCCTAAGGCAGATGAAGGTATCTTTCTAGGATATTCCCAAACTAGTAAGGCCTATAGAATCTACAACAAAAGAACAAAAACCATAGAAGAGTCAGTTCATGTAAAGTTTGATGAATCTTTTACAGAAAACTTGAACAAAACTCCTTCTAAGGTTATTGACATTTTGGATGATGTTGTAGAATCTGAACCACTAGAACAACCTATAGCTGACCCTCCAACTAGTGCAGACCCTGTAGAACCTATAGAAACCTGTGAGTTGCCTAAGGAATGGAAGTTCAACCGAAACCACCCTTTAGACAACATTATAGGCGATATCTCTAAAGGTGTTGCAACTAGGAGAAGCCTTAGTCAGTTTTGTAACTTTACAGCCTTTGTATCTCAGATTGAACCTAAGAACATTAAGGAAGCCCTTTTAGATAGTGAGTGGATACTTGCTATGCAAGAGGAGTTAAACCAGTTTGAGAGAAACAAGGTGTGGAACTTGGTACCTAGGCCAGAGGGTAAGCATGTTATAGGAACTAGGTGGGTGTTCAGAAATAAGTTAGATGAGAATGGTGTGATAACTAGGAATAAAGCCAGATTAGTTGCAAAGGGTTATAGTCAAGAGGAGGGAATAGACTTTGATGAGACCTATGCCCCAGTAGCTAGACTAGAAGCCATAAGAATTTTATTGGCTTATGCATGTATCATGGACTTCAATCTATATCAAATGGATGTGAAGAGTGCCTTTCTCAATGGAGACCTCCAAGAGGAAGTTTTTGTGAGTCAAACACCAGGTTTTGAAAATCCAGATTTTCCTAACCATGTGTATAAACTCTCAAAGGCCCTCTATGGGTTGAAACAAGCTCCAAGAGCTTGGTATGAGAAACTCAGCACTTTCCTCATTCAACAAAATTTTTCAAGAGGAAATGTTGATAAGACACTCTTTACAAAAACTACTGAAAATGACATCTTGCTGGTCCAAATTTATGTTGATGACATCATATTTGGATCAACAAATGATAAACTTTGCAAAGAATTTGAAAACTTAATGAAAGGTAAATTTGAAATGTCAATGATGGGTGAACTGTCATATTTCTTGGGATTTCAAATTAACCAAAGCAAGCAAGGCATTTTCATTAGTCAATCCAAATATTGTTCTGATTTGATAAAGAAATTTAACTTTGATAAACTTAAGTCCATTGATACACCCATGAGTCAAGGAAATTTCTTAGACCGAGATGAGAAGGGTAAGCCTGTAGATGTCACTAGATTTCGTGGTATGATTGGATCTCTGCTCTACCTTACAGCAAGCCGACCAGATATTATGTTCAGTGTTTGTATGTGTGCAAGGTATCAATCGAATCCGAAGGAATCTCACCTCAGTGCAGTAAAGAGAATTTTCAGATACTTGGTAGGTACTAAAAGTCTTGGTTTGTGGTATCCAAAAGGTTCAACATGTACTTTGGTTGGTTATTCAGACTCAGACTTTGCTGGTTGTAAACTTGACAGAAAGAGTACTTCAGGAACATGTCATTTGCTTGGTAATTCTCTAGTGTCTTGGTTCAGTAAGAAGCAAACAAGTATTGCATTGTCTACTGCAGAAGCTGAATACATAGCAGCTGGGAGCTGTTGTGCTCAAATCTTGTGGATGAAACAGCATTTAATGGACTTCGGTGTCGATTTGGGAACAGTGCCGATCATGTGTGATAACACAAGTGCTATCAGCATAACCAAGAACCCTGTAATGCATTCAAGGACAAAACACATTGAGGTAAGGCATCACTTCATAAGAGACCACTTTCAGAATGGAGTTATCAAACTTGAGTATGTGAACACTACAGAACAATTAGCTGATATCTTCACAAAAGCATTGCCAAAAGAAAGTTTTTTGAACATAAGGATGAAACTAGGGATCATTGATCCTAGTGAAGTGTAAGTTTTTGATGATTCTGGTACTTTTCAGTAATGTTTTCCAGTTACATCGATTTGGAAATCGATTACCAGCATGGTAAAAGGTTTATAAAATCGATTTGGGAATCGATTACTTTAGCCCAGGATTCAAAATTTCAGAAATTTTTTTTTAACCTTCACGAGCATCGATTTGGAAATCGATTAGCTAAGTGTTCAACCTTAAGACAATCGATTTGGGAATCGATTAAGTAAAACTGGAATTCGATTTGAACATCGATTTGAAATATGACCGTTACTCAAAGTTACTAGCCGTTGGCACTTCATCATTACTGAATCGATTGAGGATTCCCAGCAACGGTAACCTAATCGATTGGGAAATCGATTTACTAGGTCAAGAGTATAAAAGGAACAGTTCTAAATCGATTTCTGCACTTTGTTTTCCAGATTTTCTCTGCTTTTCTCTTGTGTTCTTCATTCTTCTGTCTCTGCATTTGTTTGAATCTGCATTCTACATTCTACCTACTTCGAATCTACACAAAATTGTTGATATGGCCCGAGTAAAACAGACTCAAGCACGCACTCCATCTCCATCATCTTCTTCCACCAGTGAAACACCATCACCACCTCCAACTTTAACAAAAAGAGTACCCATCCCAACTCACAAAATACTTGCAAAGGATAAAGGAAAAGCTCCTGCCCCAATCCAGGAAAAGTCGAAGAAACGCAAAGAGCCCCCTACTGAAAAGCTCATGGCTGATGCCATGAAAGTAATTACTCAGAAAAGGAAGAAGAAGCCTACTTCTTCTCCACCTCCTAAGAAGGTCTCTGCACCTAAGGAAAAGGAGGTACAACCATCTTTGTCTACAGACTTCGCAAAAAGGAAAATTCATGAAGCTAGAACCATGGATTTTGAATATTTTGATGTTGTGGAATTTACTTTTCAGAACCACCTCAGGTTTCATGGATTGGAAAGTTTTCTGTCTTCTACACTCGACAGCTATCCAAGGCTGATCAGGGAGTTTTATTCTACATTCAAGATGACTGAAGAAGGTTTTACTGCTTCAGTTAAGGGAAAAAGAATTACAATGACTTTTGATGATTTCTCAACTTTATCTGGATTGCCTTTCTACGGCAAATCTATTGATGGCAGCACAGAAGCCGACACTGCCGATGAAGGTTGGGAAGAAACACTTGATAGGCATACCGCAGTTAAAGACCTGATGGTCGATGGGTTTGTTGAATCGATTTCACTGCCCATTGGTCAGATGAAGGTTCAACAGAGGATGTTGATGTATGCTTTGACGCGTATGCTGGTTCCACGATCGGGAAATCACGCAGTAGTCCAGAAGTTGGACATCATACTGTTGTGGGGCTTATCCAAAGAGTTAAGGATGAGCTGGTGTTGGATTGTGCTAAGGCACATGTTGGAAGCATCTCAAAGCAAGCTGATGCTGCCTTATCCACAGTTGATAACTAAAATTCTCAAACACTTCAAGGTCTCATTTGGAAATGAGGAATCTGCTAAAACGACATTGGTGTTTGGTGAATCGATAGTGAATCAGATGCAACTGAAGCGATTACATGGTAAATGGATAAGACCTCAAGCAGCTGCTGACCCTGTCCAGCCCCAACCTCAACCTCAGTCTCAGCCTCCACCAGTTACTGAATCTGCTACTCCTGATTTTGTGAACAGAATTTTGGAATTCATTGAAGCTCAGATGGCACACAATGCCAAAGTGTTGGAATTTCAGTCCAGAGTAGAAGCAAGTTTAAGGACTATGCAAGCCTCCTTGAACTCAGTTGTTCAAAATGTGGATGAGATTCAGACACACCTCGGCATCAAACTGTCATTTGAAGACGTCGCAGAGATTGGTCGACAAGCTACGGATGAACCTAACCCAAACCCCCTAGTTAACCCTGAGACTCACGGTGAGGAGACACCTGCTGAGGTTAATACAGCGGTCTCAACCTCTCCCTTAGATGATAGTGAGGACCAGCCCACACTAGGTGTTTAGGATCCTTAGGTTTGATACTGTTTTGCTCTGACTTGTTATAATTCTGTGATGTATGATGATTTTTTATAAATGTTATATCATTTGGCTTAATCATCTAAGTTGCTCATTAATTGCATTGATTGATTTTGCCTTTATACATATAAACTTCATTGTTTTTGATGCACTGTGTTATATGTTTCAAACCCAATGCATATGTTCTTTAACATAGGGGGAGAAATTGTTTCTACCTTTTTGACTTAAATGACAAAGGGGGAGAAATATTATAACTTGACAGTTGCATTGTTGATGTTTGTCTGCATGTTGTTATTACTTTGATACTTATGATATAGTTTGCTCTGTTACTTAATAACAAGTAATAATGTTGTTTATAATACACTTATGCTTGTTGTTTTGAAATGCTCAAGTTACAATTGTATGAATTGTCAATTATGCCAAAAAGGGGGAGATTGTTGGATTTTGATCCTTTGATTCCTAATTTTGACATAATTAATAATTCAACAATGTTCATACAATACATGATAAATCTAATATTTGAATTGAGCAAGATTTCAGGAACAACAATCAAATCCTACACACTTGGAACAGGTTGCTTGAAACACAAGAAATCAACAAAAGTTGATTTTTGATTGAAGCAAATCGATTGGGAAATCGATTTCATAACAAAGGTGTAAGGAAACACAACTGTTTGTGTTGGTATAATCGATTGGGCAATCGACTGACTGAATTAGAAATTGAAAATGCACAAGTCAGTGGCACCCCAGTTTTGAGGGTAATCGATTGACAAATCGATTATACAATTCACAAAGTAAACCTGATTGAAATAAATCGATTGGGAAATCGATTGGATAAGTCACAGTGGAAACCCAGTTTTAAGGGTAATCGATTGGCAAATCGATTACTTAAAAATCACTTGCAAAATAACTTTTCCTGTGACATACAAATCGATTGGACAATCTATGTTGTAATATTTCAATCAAGTTAAATTTGGTCGAAATCGATTGGGAAATCGATTGAACCAAATCCCAGGTAAGAACGTTTTCAGACAAATACATACAAATCGATTGGCACGTCGATTAGTATCAAAATAGCTGAGTCACTGACTTAAACTCAATCGATTGGCAAATCGATTGACAAAACCTTTTGAAAACCCAGTGAACTCTGAGCGTGTGACCAAATCGATTTTAAGTATTTGTTAATCGATTATGAAGATTTGATAAATCGATTATGGAATCGATTGATATGTGTTTCAGTTTGAACATAACATCTGCAATCGATTACGAAATCGATTCATATCAGTCTTAACATAATCACTGAGAAATGTTGTTTAAAGAATCGATTGGTAAATCGATTGGGTTATATAGTTTCAAGATTCAAGAAAAACAAGACACACGATAATCGATTGGCAAATCGATTAGACTAGTTTATCCTTTACGAAATCGATTGGTAAATCGATTGATTAATGTGTTTTTCAGAAACTATATAAACTGTCTTCAATCATTCTTTCAAATAACAATAATAATCTGAAATACACTTTGAATATTCTTGATATACAAAAGAACTCTCAATAACACTTGGTTAATACACTGAGATTACTTTTTCAGAAAAACTGCAAAAGAGATTATCAACAATCAATGAGATAGCTGGAAAAGTGATCTTGAAAGACAAGGATTCTCATAAACAAATCTTTGATATCCAGAATTGTGAGAAGCCATTTTTGACCAAGATTGAAGACTACTTTTTGTTCTTTCTGTATTCTGTTTGTAATAATTCTTTGAAACAAAAACGAAAGCGAGAAAAGCCAGCTAGAAACTGGTGGCTACTTTCTTGGGTGAGAGTGCTCAACAAGAAAGAGTTGTACTTTGATTCTGTGATAGGTTGCTGAGTATCTACAAGGATCAGAGGGTGATCAATAGGAAAGAGATCATTAAGATAGATAGGTTTCGGGGAGGAAACTGGACAATCTGTAATTGATTCTTTCTATTGGAGAAGAAAATCTGAAATCCGTTTGGATTGTCAGGACTGGATGTAGGTTGTCAAGTTGACAACTGAACCAGTATAAATTCTTGGTGCAATCTTCTCTAACCCTTAACTCCTTTGATTTACTATATTGCTATATCTGTATATGTGATTAATTATGTGATTAAAATTAGATGCATGTTAAACATATTCTGTAATAAGTAATATTGTTTAATCTGATAATTTGACTTGTATGCATCTTGATTAATCTCATATCAATCTAATAAAACTTGCTAATCTTGTATGCCACAATTTAAATTCCGCTGTGTGTATGAAATTGATTTAATTTCATAAAGAACTGATAATTTTGATATATTCCGATTATTACGAGGTCATATATACCAACATCCAGTCATACGCTTGGAACATCCACTATCTAGATACCATGATTGAGTTCTGGATGTCAAGCATATCTGCAAAAATAATTCAAGTTTTGGTTTTAGGTACCCAATTCAAATTGGGTCCTGGGGGGTTAGCTTCAAATACTTGTGACTTAACTTTCCAAATCTGTTTCCATCCTCTGTTGGCCAGTTTTCTTTGTTTACAATTAAAAAATTTATGACCTTTTTTACAACAAAAATGGCATACAACAGCAGAGGATGAGTTTTGATTTGAACTAACAAAATTTTGATTCCGTTTAACCTTCCTATTTTGTTTATATCCAAGTCCAAATCTAACATTTAGATTTCTTTGATTTCTAAGAAGCATATCTAAGTTATTTCTACCAATTTTAAACTTATCCAAATCACATTTCAATGCACATGCTTCTTTTTTCAAATCTTCATTTATGTCTTTAAGAGACTTATGTTTCAAATTAATCTCATCATACATCATGCATTTTTCTTCTAATAGTTTCTTAGTACTAATCAATTGTTTGAGTACATTCACATATTCACCATGAAGTTCATTGAATGCATCATGTAATTCATTATAAGATGGATTAGATTGAGAGCTTACCTCACTGTCAGAATCTGATTCTGTATTGGCCATGAGACCAAGATTGGCTTCTTCATCTTCTGAAGATGCTGATGACTCTTCATCATTATCGTTCCAGGCAATGTAAGCTTTTCTGGTCTTGGGAGGTGGATGATTTCCTTTAGCCTTTGAAGTTTTGTTTTTGTTTTGTAGTTGGAAGCATTATGATTTGATGTGTCCAGTCTTCCCACATTCAAAACATGTGATTTTGTTGTCATGAGTCTTTGAGCTTGAGGGCTTTCTTGACTTGCCATCTTTCTTTTTCAGAAATTTCTTGAACTTTCTGACCAACATACCTATCTCAGGCTCTTCATCAGATTCACTTTCTGACTCATCAGTATCTGGTTCAGATTTCACTTTATGAGTTTGAGCCTTCAGTGAAAGTCCTTTACTTTTTCTATTAGGTTGTTCTGACTCATCTAATCTGTGCAGTTCCATCTCATGCTCCCTGAGCTTTCCAAATAGAGTGGAAATAGTCATGTGTGCAAGATCCTTTGATTCAACAATGGCAGTGATCTTGGGTTGCCATTCTCTTGTCAAGCATCTCATTACCTTTCCTATTTGTTGCTCATTGTCCACGATTTTTCCGAGAGCATGTAGATTGTTGATGATATGAGTGAACCTTGTCTGCAAGTCATTGATTGACTCATCCTTCTTCATGTTGAACAATTCATACTCATGCATTAGAGTATTTGTTCTAGATCTTTTGACATCTGTTGTACCTTCATGTGTTTCCTGAAGTGTGTCCCACATTTCCTTAGCAGTCTTGCAGTTTGACACCCTAATGAATTCGTCGGCGCTTAAGGAAGAGGTTATGATGTCTTTAGCCTTAGCATTGTATCCAACCTTTTTCTTGTCATCCTTAGACCAGTCTGATCTGGGTTTGGGAATTGCTGATTCACCTTTGCCAGCTAAAGTTGGTACAAAAGGACCTTCTATAACAGCTTCAAGAACGTCAAGGCTGCATGCTTCACGAAAGATCAGCATCCTCTCCTTCCAATACATGTATGCTGCTCCATTGAATGCTGGAGGTCTTGTCAATGACGCTCCTTCTACTAGAAAATCTGCAGAGGACATTTTATCTTTGATGACAGTTAGTCTACACAAAGAACAGGCTCTTGATGCCAATTGT
>NC_021164.2:31172243-31214667 GCF_000331145.2 Cicer arietinum
TTTGCAAATGTTATCAATATATGAGACAAGAAACAATGCTTAATTCAGAATGTTAAACAAGATATAAGATCATTAATTCATACATTCAAGAATATGCATTTATGTAATATCAAAAAGAGTAGGGATAAGAAACAATTGCACCACGATTTATCCTGGTTCAGCTATCAATTTGATAGCCTACATCCAGTCCTGAAATCCAACAAGATTTCAGCCTTTTTTCAATAGAATGAATTGAGAACCTTTTACAGATTGTCCAGCTTCCTTGAAGCCTATCTATCTAACTCACTTCACTCTTGTTTCTATACCACCTAATCCTTGTAGTTAATCGCCTAACTCACACAAGATCTAGGTAAAGCCTCTTCTTGATGATCTCACATCAACAAAGATAACTACCAGTTTCCTTACTGGATTTCCAAACCTTTCAATTTAGAGAAAATTGGCTTCTTCAAAGAATTAAAGAATATCAAGACTTTGACTCAATCACTATAGTATCTCACACAAAAAGTATTTTGCCAATGGATATTTTGTGTGTTGTAAAACTTTTCTCTCAAAATGTTTTTCAAAGGTATTCAAACGTTGTGAAAAGTTCGAAGGAATTCTAAAAATTATTTTCAAAAGTGATTGAATCAGCTTATATATATTCAGAAAAACACCAAGATAATTGATTGCTCAATCGATTATATAATGTGTTAAAGCTTGGTAAATCAATTGCCTAATCGATTTTCGTATGTCTTGTTTTTCTTGAATCTTGATCATATAAGCATGAATCGATTTGCCAATCGATTCCTTTGATACATCAATCAGAACTGATACTATGATTTTATCAGAATCGATTGAATAATCGATTATAGATGTTTTGTTCCAACAACGAGATCAAAACAATCGATTGCTCAGTCGACTTCATAATCATAGTCATAATCGATTTGGCATTGAGTTGAATCCTTTATGTAACTTAAACATTAGCTTCAATCGATTCGTCAATCGATTGTGCTGATCACAATGACTTAGACTTTTACATCAATCGATTTTCCAATCGATTGTGTTGATCACAATGACTCAGACATAAACGTCAATCGATTTGCCAATTGATTGTGCTTGTTACAGAACTTCAGCTATTTTGACAAAATCTATGTGCCAATCGATTTAATCAAAGTTGTTCTGATAAATGATTAACTGCAATCAATTGCCTCAAACTTGGAGTTTAAGATATCTAAATCAATCGATGTCTCCATCGATTTATTGCATCACATAACTTATTCCTGATTTTAAAAGCTTTGTCCCAATCGATTTGTCAATCGATTGATTCCATATATGGTTGGTTCTAAGACTTGTAAAATTGATTGATCAATTGGTTGCCCAATCGATTGTCCAATTGATTGGATTTATCCCAAAACTCAGGTTTCACTAAAAACTTTAAACTAATTGGACAAGAATAAGCCTAAGGAGGACAACAATGACCTAAATATTAATCAAATGACGCAAACACAGCTATTTGTTGCACAAGATTGGTTAAAAACCCTAATTGGACTAAAATAAGCCTAAGGAGAACGAATATAACGTAAATGTGAATCCAATGACACAAACACACGTATTGGTTGCAAAAGATTGGTTAAAACCCTAATTGGACTAGAATAAGCCTAGCCTGGACGAAAATCACCGAAATGTTAAGCCAATGACACAAATGAAATTATTCGATGCACAAGATTTGTTAAAAACCCTAATTGGACTACAATAAGCCTATGGAGGACGAAAATGATTTAAATTTTAATCCAATGACACCCACATACCTATTCGTTGGACAAGATTGGTTAAAACCCAAATTGGACTAGAATAAGCTTAGGTAGGACGAAAATGACCTAAATGTTAATCCAATGACACAAACACACCTATTGGTTGTACAAGATTGGTTAAAAACCCTAACTGGAGTAGAATAAGCCTAGGGTGGACGAAAATGACCTAAATATTAATCCAATGACACAAATGAAATTATTGGAAGCACAAGATTGGTTAAAAACCCTAATTGGACTACAATAAGCCTACGGGGGACAAAAATGACTTAAATGTTAATCCAATGACACACATACCTATTCGTTACACAAGATTGGTTAAAAACCCTAAATGGACTAAAATAAGCCTATGTAGGATGAAAATGACCTAAACATTAATCCAATGACACAAACACACCTATTCGTTGCACAAGATTGGTTAAACACCCTAACTGGACTAGAATAAGCCTAGGGAGGACGAAAATGACCTAAATGTTAATCCAACGACACAAATGAACTTATTAGATGCACAAGATTGGACAAAAACCCTAAATGGACTAGAATAAGCCTATGGAGGACGAAAATGACTTAAATGTTAATCCAATTACACAAATGAACTTATTGGATGCAGCATATTGGTTAAAAACCCTAAATGGACTAGGATAAGCCTAACAAGAACGAAAATTACCTAAATGTTAATATAATGACACAAATGAACTTATTGGGTGCACAAGATTGGTTCAAAACCCTTAATGGACTAGAATAAGCCAAGGGAGGACGAAAATGACTCAAATGTTAATCGAATGACACAAATTACCTAAATGTTAATCCAATGACTCAATCACACCTATTGGATGCCCAAGATAGGTTAAAAACCCTAATTGGACTAGAATACGCATAGGGAGGACGAAAATAACCTAAATGTTAAGCTAATGACACAAATGAACTTATTGGATGCACAAGATTGGTTAAAAACCCTAGTTGGACTAGAATAAGACTATGGAGGACGAATATGACTTAAATAATAATCCAATGGCACAAATGAACTTATTGGATGCACAAGATTGGTGAAAAACCCTAATTGGACTATAATAAGCCTAGGGAGGACGAAAATGACCTAAATGTTAATCCGTTGACACAAACATACCTATTCGTTGCACAAGATTGGTTAAAAAACCTAAATGGAGTAAAATAAGCCTAGGAAGGACGAAAATGACTGAAATTATAAATCAAATGACACAAACACACTTATTGGTTGCACAAGATTGGTTAAAAACTGTAATTTGACTAGAATAAGCCTAAGAAGGACAAAAATGACGTAAATGTTAATCCAATGACACAAATGAACTTATTGAATCAACAAGATCGGCTAAAAATCTTAATTGGACTTGAATAATCCAAGGGAGGAAGAAAATGACCTAAATATTAATCCAATGACACAAATGAACTTCTTGGATGAACAAGATTTAGCAAAAACCGTAATTGGACAAGAATAAGCCAAGGGAGGACGAAAAAGACCTAAATGTTAAACCAATGACACAAAGGAACTTATTGGATGCAGAACATTGGTTAAAAACACTAATTGGACCAGAATAAGTCCAAGGAGATGAAAATGACCTAAATATTCATCCAATGACACAAATGAACTTATTGCATGCACAAGATTGGACAAAAACCATAAATGGACTAGAATAAGCCTAGGGAGTACAAAAATGACCTAAATGTTAATCCAATGACACAAATTAACTTATTGGATGCAGAAGATTGGACAAAAACCCTGAATTGACTAGAATAAGCATAGGGAGGACGAAAATAACATAAATATTAATCCAATGACACTAGCGCACCTTTTAGATCCACTAGATTAGACAAAAATCCTAATTGGACTAGAAAATGCCTAGGGAGGACGAAAATCACCTAAATGTTAAACCAATGACCCAAACGAACTTATTAGATGCACTATTGGATCCACAAGACTAGACAAAAACCCTAATTGGACTAGAAAAAGCCTAGGGATGACGAAAATGACCTAAATACTAATCCAATGACATAAATGAACTTATTGGATGCAGAAGATTGGTTAAAAACTCTAATTGGAACATAATAATCCCAATGAGAACGAAAATGACTTAAATATTAATTCAATGACACAAAAGAACTTATTGTATGAACAAGATTGGTTAAAAACTCTAATTGGACTAGAATAAGCCTAGCGAGGACAAAATTCACCTAAATGCTAAGCTAATAAGACAAATGCACTTATTGGATGCACAAGATTAGACAAAAACCCTTAACGGACTAGAATAAGCCTTCAGAGGACGAAAATGACCTAAATCAGAATCCAATGACACAAATGAACTTATTGGATGCACAAGATTTGTTAAAAACCCTAATTGGACTAGAATAAGCCTAGGGAGGACGAAAATGACCTAAATGTTAATCCAATGACAAAAATGAACTTATTAGAAGCACAAGATTGGTAAAAAAATCCTAATCGGACTAGAATAAGCCAAGGGAGGAAGAAAATGAACTAAATATTAATCTAATGACACAAACGAACTTATTGGATTTAACAAACACCATAATAGGGCAACAATATATCCCTAGGGAGGACGAAAATGACCTAAATGTTAAGTCAATGACACAAATGAACTTATTATAAGCAGAACATTGGTTAAAAACTCTGATTGGACCAGAATAAGCCCAAGGAGGACGAGAATGACCTAAATATTATTACAATGACACAAATGAACTTATTGGATGCATAAGATTGGACAAAAACTCTAATAGGACTAGAAGAAGCATGAGGAAGACGAAAAAGACCTTAATGTTAATCCAATGACACAAATGAACTTATTGTATGCACAAGATTGGTTAAAAACATAAATGGACTAGAATAAGCCTTGAGAGGACAAAAATGACCTAAATGTTAATCCAATGACACAAATGAACTTATTGGACGCACAAGATTGGAGAAAAACCCTAAATGGGCTAGAATAAGCCTAGGGAGGACGAAAAGTACCTAAATGTTAATCCAATGAAACAAACACACCTATTGGTTGCAAAAGATTGGTTAAAAACCCTTATTGGACTAGAATAAGCCTACGGAGGACGAAAATTACCTAAATGTTAATACAATGACACAAATTATCAAAATGGACTAGAACAAGACTAGGCGGACGAAAATTATCTAAATGTCAATCAAACGACACAAATAAACTTATTGGATGCACAAGATTGGTTAAAAACTCTAATTGGACTAGAATAAGACAAGGGATGACCAAAATGACCTAAATGTTAATCCAATGACACAAATGAACTTATTGGATACAGAAGATTGGTTAAAAACTTTATTGGACCAGAATAAGCCCACGGAGGACGAAAATGACCTAAATATTAATCCAATGACACAAATGAACGTATTGGATGCACAAGATTGGTTAAAAACCCTAATTGAACTTGAATAAGCCTAGGGAGTACGAAAATCACCTAAATATTAATCCAATGACACAAATGAACTTATTGTGTGAACAAGATTGGATAAAAACCATAAATGGACTATAATAAGCCTAGGGAGGACGAAAATAACCTAAATGTTAATCCATTGACACATTCACACCTATTAGATGCACTAGATTAGACAAAAACCCTAATTGGACTAAAATAAGCCTAGGGAGGACGAAAATCGCCAAAATGTTAAGCCAATGATACAAATGAATTTATTGGATGCACAAGATTTGACAAAAACCCTAAATGGACTATAATAAGCCTAGTTGCACATGATTGGTTAAAAACCCTATTTGTACTAGAAAAAGCATAAGGAGGACGAAAATGACCTAAATGTTAATCCATTGACAGAAATGAACTTATTGGATGGACAAGATTGGACAAAAACCCTAAATGGACTAGAAGAAGCCTAGGTAGGACAAAAATGACCTAAATGTTAATCCAATGACATAAACACACGTATTGGTTGCAAAAGATTGGTTAAAAACCCTAATTGAACTAGAATAAGCCTTGGGACGACAAAAATGTCCTAATGTCAATCCATTGACACAAATGAACTTATTGGATTCACAAGGTTCGTTAAAAAACCCTCATTGGACTATAATAAGCCTAGTGAGGACCAAAATGACCTAAATGTTATTCCCATGACACAAATGAACTTAATTGATGCAGAAGATTGGTTAAAAACTTTAACTTTACCAGAATAAGCCCAAGGAGGACGAAAATGACCTAAATATTAATCCAATGACACAAATGAACGTATTCGATGCACAAGATTGGTTAAAAACCCTAATTGGACTAGAAAAAGCCTAAGGAGTACGAAAATCACCTTAATATCAATCCAATGACACTAATGAATTTATTGGATGCACAAGATTGGACAAAAACTATTGTTGGACTATAATAAGACTAGGGAGGACGAAAAAGACCTTAATGTTAATCTAATGACGCAAATGAACTTATTGTATGAACAAGATTGGTTAAAAACCCTAAATGGACTAGAATATGCCTTGGGAGGACGAAAATCACCTAAATGTTAATCCAATTACCCAAACACACCTATTAGATGCACTAGATTAGACAAAAACCCTAATTGAACTAGAATAAGCCTATGGAGGACGCAAATCACCTAAATGTTAGGCCAATGACACAAATGAACTTATTGGATGAACAAGGTTTGGCAAAAACCTAAAATGGACTCGAATAAGCCTAGGGAGGACGATAATGACCTAAATTTTAATCCAATGACACAAACATACCTATTTGTTGCACAAGATTAGTTAAAAGCACTAATTGGATTAGAATAAGCCTAAGGAGGACGAAAATGACGTAAATGTTAATCCAATTACACAAATGAACTTATTCGATGCACAAGATTGGATAAAAATCTTAATTGGACTAGAAGAAGCCAATGGAGGAAGAAAATGACCTAAATATTAATCCAATGACACAAATGAACTTATTGAATGTACAAGATTTAACAAAAACCATAATTGGACAAGAATAAGCCTAGGAAAGACCAAAATGACCTAAATGTTAAGCAAATGACACATATGTACTTATTATACGCAGAACATTGGTTAAAAACACTAATTGGACTAGAATAAGCCCAAGGAGGACGAGAATGACCTAAATATTAATCCAATAACACAAATGAACTTATTGGATGCACAAGATTGGACAAAAACTTAAATTGGACCAGAATAAGCCTAAGGAGGACGAAAAACACCTTAATGTTAATTCGATGACACAAATGAACTTATTGTATGCACAAGATTGGTTAGAAACTTAAATGGACTAAAATAAGCAATGAGAGGACGAAAATGACATAAATGTTAATCCAATGACACAAACACACTTTTTGGTGGCAAAAGATTTGTTAAACACCCTAATTGGAGTAGAATAAGTCTACGGAGGACGAAAATGACCTAAATATTAATCCAATGACACAAATGAACTTATTGGATGCACAAGATTTTTTAAAAACCTTAATTGTACTAGAATAAGCCTAGGAAGGAAGAAAATGACCTGAATTTTAATGCAATGACGTAAAAAAGAACTTATTGGATGCAGAAGATTGGTTAAAAACTCTAATTGGACCAGAATAATCCCAAGGAGGACCAAAATGACCTAAATATTAATCCAATGACACAAATGAACTTATTGGATGCACAAGAGTGGTAAAAAAATCTTAATCGGACTAGAATAAGCCTAGGGAGTACGAAAATCACCTAAATATTAATCGAATGACACAAATGAACTTATTGGATTCAAAAGAATGGACAAAAACTATTAATTGACATGAATAAGCCTAAGGAGGAAGAAAAAGACCTTAATGGTAATCCAATGACACAAATGAACTTATTGTATGCCCAACATTGGTTAAAAATTTAAATGGACTAGAATAAGTCTACGGAGGATGAAAATTACTTAAATGTTAATCCAATGACACAAACACACCTATTGGTTGTAAAAGATTGGACAAAAACTCTAATTGGACCAGAATAAGCCTAGGGAGAACAAAAAAGACCTTATTGTTAATCCAATCACACAAATGAACTTATTGTATGCACAAGATTGGTTAAAAACTTAAATGGACTAGAATAAGCATATGGAGGACGAAAGTGACCTAAATGTTAATCCAATGACACAAACACACCTATCAAATGCACTAGATTAGACAAAAACCCTAACTGGACTACAATAAGCCAAGGGAGGAAAAAAAATCACCTAAATATCTCTAAAATACTTATTGCACTAAAATATCCCTAGGGAGTATAGAAATGACCTAAATATTAATCCAAAGACACAAATGAACTTATTGGATGCACAAGATTGGACAAAAACTCTTATAGGACTAGAATAAGCCTAGGGAGGTCGAAAATGATCTTAATGTTAAACCAAAGACACAAATGAACTTATTATATGCAGATGATTGTTTAAACACCCTAAATGGACTAGAATAAGCCTAGGGAGGACAAAAATGGCATAAATGTAATCCAATGACACAAACACACCTATTGATTGCACAAGATTGGTTAGAAACCCTAATTAGACTAGAAAAGGCCTAGGGAGGACAAAAATTACCTAAATATTAATCTAATAATACAAATGAACTTATTAGATGCACAAGATTGGTTGAAAACCTTAATTGGACTAGATGATAATCCAATTACACAAATGAACTAGAATAAGCATAGGGAAGACAAGAATAAGCATATTCATAGGGAGGACAATCCAATTACACAAATGAACTTATTGGACGCACAAGATTGGTTAAAACCCCTAAATGGACTAGAATAAGCATAGGGAGGACAATAAAGATCTAATGTTAATCTAATGACACAAATGAACTGATTGGATGCACAAGATTGGTTAAAAACGGTAATTTGACTAGAATAAGCATAAGGAGGACGAAAATGACGTAAATGTTAATCCATTGAGACAAATGAACTTAATTGACACACATGATTGGTTATAAATCCCTCTTGGACTAGAATAAGCTAAGGGAGGAAGAAAATGACCTACATATTCATCCAATGACTCAAACGAACCTATTGGATGCCCAAGATTGGTTAAAAACCCTATTTGACTAGAACACGCCTAGGGAGAACGAAAATGACCTAAATGTTAAGCCAATGACACAAATGAACTTATTGGATGCACAAGATTAGACAAAAACCCTAAATTGACTAGAAAAAGCCTAGGGAGGACGAAAATGGCCTAAATTTAAATCCAATGACACAAACACACCTATTGGTTGCAAAAGATTGGTTAAAAACCCTTACTGGACTAGAATAAGCCTAGGGAGGACGAAAATAACCTTAATGATAATCCCATGACACAAATGAATTTATTGGATGCAGAAGATTGGTTGAAAACCCTAATTGGACTAGAATAAGCCTAGGGAGGACGAAACTCACATAAACGTTATTCCAATGACACAAACACACCTATTAGATGCAAGAGATTAGACAAACACCGTAATTGGACAATAATAAGCCTAGAAAGGAAAAAAATGACCTAAATGTTAATCCAATGACACAAAAGAACTTATTAAATGTCGAAGATTGGTTAAAAACTCTAATTGGACCAGAATAATCCCAAAGAGGACGAAAATGACCTAAATATTAATCCAATGACACAAATGAACTTATTGGATGCACAAGATTGGTTAAAAACCCTAATTTGACTAGAATAAGCCTAGGGAGGACGAAAATGACCTAAATATTAATCCAATGACACAAATGAACTTATTGGATGCACAAGATTGGTTAAAATCTTAATTGGACTAGAATAAGCCTAGGGATGACGAAAAAGCCCTAAATGTTAATCCAATGAAACAAATGAACTTATTGGATGCAAAAGATTGGTTAAAAACTTTAATTAGACCAGAATAAACCCAAGGAGGACAAAAATGACCTAAATATTAATCCAATGACACAAATGAGCTTATTAGATGCACAAGATTGGTTAAAAACCCTAATTTGACTAGAATAAGCCTAGGGAGTACGAAAATCACCTAAATATTAATCCAATTACACAAATGAACTTATTGTATGCACAAGATTGGTTAAAAACCCTAAATGGACTAGAATAAGCCAAGGGGAGACGAAAATGACCTAAATGTTAATCCAATGACACAAACACACCTATTGTTTGAACAAGATTGGTTAAAAACACTAATTAGACTAGCAAAATACCTAGGGAGAACGAAAATGACCTAAATATTAATGCAATGACGCAAATGAACTTATTGGATGCACAATATTGGTTAAAAACCCAAATTGGACTAGAATAAGGCTAGCGAAGACAAATATTACCTAAATGTTAAGCCGATGATACAAATAAACTTATTGGATGCAAAAGATTGCTTAACAACCCTAATTGGACTAGAATAAGGCAATGTAGAACGAAAATGACTTAAGTGTTAATTAAATGACACAAATGAACTTATTGGATGCACAAGATTAGTTAAAAACCCTAATTGGACTATAATAAGCCTAGGGAGAACGAAAATGACCTAAATATAAATCCAATGACACAAAAGAACTTATTGGATCCACAAGATTGGTTAAAAACCCTAATTGTACTAAAATAAGCCTATGAACGACGAAAATGACCTAAATATTAATCCAATGAGACCAATGAACCTATTGGATGCTGAAGATTGGTTAAAAACCCTAATTGGACTAGAATAAGCCTATGGAGAACGAAAATGACATAAGTGTTAATTCAATGACACAAATGAACTTATTGGATGCACAATATTGGTTAAAACCCCAAATTGGACTAGAATAAGCCTAGCGAGGACGAAAGTCACCTTAATGTTAAGCCGATGACACAAATAAACTTATTGGATGCAAAAGATTGGTTAACAACCCTCATTGGACTAGAATAAGCCTATGTAGAACGAAAATGACTTAAGTGTTAATTAAATGACACAAATGAACTTATTGGATGCACAAGATTAGTTAAAAACCCTAATTGCACTATAATAAGCCTAGGGAGAACGAAAATGACCTAAATATAAATCCAATGACACAAATGAACTTATTGTATGCACAAGATTGGTTAAAAACCCTAATTGGACTATAATAAGCCAAGGGAGTACGAAAATGACCTAAACATTAAGCTAATGACACAAATGAACTTATTGGATGCAGAGGAATGGTTAAATACCCTAATTCGACTAGAATAAGCCTATGGAGAATAAAAATGACTAAAATATTAATCCAATGACACAAATGAACTTATTGGATGCACAATATTGGTTAAAAACCCAAATTGGACTAGAATAAGCCTTGCGAGGACGAAAATCACCTAAATGTTAAGCCGATGACACAAATAAATTTATTGGATGCAAAAGATTGGTAAACAACCCTAATTGGACTTGAATAACCCTATGGAGGACGAAAATGACTTAAATGTTATTCCAATGACACAAATGAACTTATTGAATGAACAAGATTGGTTAAAATCCCTAATTGGACTAGAATAAGCCTATGGATGACGAATATGACGTAAATGTTAATCCAATGACACAAATAAACTTCTTGGATGCACAAGATTGGTTAAAAATCCTAACTGGACTAGAATAAGCCAAGGGCGGAAGAAAATGACCTACATATTAATCCATTGACTCAAACACACCTATTGTATGCCCAAGATTTGTTAATACCCTAATTGGACAAGAATATGCCTAGGAAGGACGAAAATTACCTAAATGTTAATCCAATGATACAAACACACCTATTGGTTGCACAAGATTGGTTAAAAACCCTTATTGGACTAGAAAAAGTGTAGGGAGAACAAAAATGACCTAAATATAAATCCAATGACACAAATGAATTTATTGGATGCACAAGATTGGTTAAAAATGCAAATTGGAGAAAAATAAGCCTAGGGAGGACGAAAATGACTCAAATGTTAATCCAATGACACAAACACACCTAATCGTTTAACAAGATTGGTTAAAAACCCTAATTGGACTAGAATCAGCCAAGCGGGTACGAAAATGTCCTAAATATTAAGCCAATGAAACAAATGAACTTATTGGATGCAAAGGATTGGTTAAAAACACTAATTGGACTAAAATAAGCCTACGGAGAACGAAAAAACCTAAATGTTAATCCAATAACACAAATGAACATATTGGATGCACAAGATTGGTTAAAATCCGTAAAAGGACTAGAATAAGCCTGAGGAGGACGAAAATGACCTAAATATTAATCAAATGACACAAATGAACTTATTAGATGCAAAAGATTATTTAAAAACCCTAAGTGGACTAGAATAAGCCTAGGGAGGACGAAAATGGCCTAAATATTATTCCAATGACACAAATGAACTTATTGGATGCACAAGATTGCGCAAAAACCATAATTGAACAAGAATAAGCCTAGGGAGAACAAAAATGACTTAAATGTTATTCTAATGAGACAAATGTACTTATTGGATGCACAAGATTGGTTAAAACCCTAAATGGACTAGAATAATCTTAGGGAGGACGAAAACGACCTATATGTGAATCCAATGACACAAACACAACTATTGGTTGCACAAATTTGGTTAAAAACTAAATGGATGCACAAGATTGGACAAAAATCCTTATTGGACTACACTTAGCTTATGTAGGACGAAAAGGAACTACATATTAATCCAATGACTCAAACACACCTATTGGATGCACAAGATTGGTTAAAAACCCTAATTGGACTAAAATAAGCATAGGGAGGACGAAAATGACCTAAATGTTAAGCCAATGACACAAATGAACTTATTGGATGCACAAGATTGGTTAAAACCCGTAATTGGACTAGAATAAACTCACAGAGGACGAAAATGACATAACAATTAATCCAATGACACAAATAAACTTATTGAATGCAAAAGATTGGTTAAAAACCCTAATTTGACTTGAAAAATCCTAGAGAGGACGAAAATGACCTAAATATTAATCAAATGACACAAATGAACTTATTGGATGTACAAGACTGGTTAAAAACCCTAACTGGTCTAGAATAAGCCTAGTGAGGCGAAAATGACCAAAATATTAATTAAATGACACAAACACACCTATTAGATGCACCAGATTAAACAAAAATCCTAATTGAACTAGAATAAG
The DNA here is from genome assembly GCF_000331145.2 of Cicer arietinum. Classification (NCBI taxonomy): domain Eukaryota; kingdom Viridiplantae; phylum Streptophyta; class Magnoliopsida; order Fabales; family Fabaceae; genus Cicer; species Cicer arietinum. Next base: position 31,185,144 of record NC_021164.2, read on the forward strand.
CCTAGTGATGACGAAAATCACCTAAATGTTAAACCAATGACACTAATGAACTTATTGGAGGCACAAGATTGGTTAAAAACCCTAAATGGACTAGAATAAGCCTAGTGAGGCGAAAATGACCTAAATATTAATCAAATGACACAAATGAACTTATTGGATGTACAAGACTGGTTAAAAACCCTAACTGGTCTAGAATAAGCCTAGTGAGGCGAAAATGATCAAAATATTAATTAAATGACACAAACACACCTATTAGATGCACTAGATTAAACAAAAATCCTAATTGAACTAGAATAAGCCTAGTGACGGCGAAAATCACCTAAATGTTAAACCGATGACCCAAACGAACTTATTGGATGCACAAGAATGGTTAAAAACCTTAATTGGAATAGAATAAGCCTAGGGAGGATGAAAATGACATAATTGTTGATCCAATGACACCAACGAACTTATTGGATGTAGAATATTGGTTAAAAACTCTAATTGAACAACAATAAGCCCAAGAAGGACGAAAATGACCTAAATATTAATCCAATGACACAAATAAACTTATTGGATGCACAAGATTTGTTAAAAACCCTAATTTGACTAGAATAAGCCTAGGGAGTACGAAAATGACCTAAATATTAATCCAATGACAAAAATGAACTTATTGGATGCACAAGATTGGACAAAAACTGTAATAGGACTAGAATAAGCCTAGGGAAGACGAAAATGACATCAATGTTAATCCAGTGACACAAATGAACTTATTGGATGCACAAGATTGGACAAAAACACTAAATGGACTAGAATAAACCTATGGAGGATGTAACTGACCTAAATGGACTAGAATAAACCTAGGGAGGACGAAAATGACCTAAATGTTAATCCAATGACACAAACACATCTATTGGTTGCACAAGATTGGTTAAAAACCTTAATGGGACTAGAATAAACTTAAGGAGGACGAAAATTACGTAAATTTTAGTCCAAGGACACAAATGAACTTATTTGATGCACAAGGTTGGTTAAAATCATAATTGGACTAGAATAAGAAAAAGGAGGAAGAAAATGACCTAAATACTAAACCAATGACACCAATGAATTTATTGGATGCATAAAATTGAGCAAAAAACCATAATTGGACAAGAATTAGCCTACGGAGGACGAAAATGACCTAAATGTTAATCCAATGACACAAATGAACTTATTGGAACACAAGATTAGTTAAAAATCCTAAATCTAGAATAAGCCTAGGGAGGACAAAAATGACCTAAATATTAATTCAATGACACAAATGAACTTATTGGATGCACAAGAATTGTTAAAAACCATAGATGGACTAGAATCAGCCTAGGGAGGACGAAAATGACCTAAATGTTGAAACAATGACACAAACACACCAATTGGATGCACAAGACTAGACAAAACCCTAATTGGACTAGAATAAGCCTAGGGATGACGAAAATGACCTAAATATTAATCCAATGACACAAACAAACCAATAAGATGAAATAGATTAGAAAGAAAAAAAACCCTAATTGGACTAGAATAATCCTAGCGAGGACAAAAATCACCTAAATGTTAAGCTAATGACACAAATGAACTTATTGGATGCACAAGATAGGATAAAAATCCTAATTGGACTAGAATAAGCCTATGGAGGACGAAAATGACCTAAATCTTAATCCAATGACACAAACACATCTATTCGTCGCACAAGATTGGTTAAAAACCCTAATTGAAGTAGACTAAGCCTAGGGAGGACGATAATGACCTACATATTGGTCCAATGACTTAACACACCTATTAGATGCAGAAGATTAGACAAAAACCCTAATTGGACTAGAATAAGCCTATGGAGGACGATAATGAACTAAATGTTAATCCAATGACACAAACACACATATTGGTTGCTCAAGATTGGTTAAACAGCCTAATTGCACTATTATAAGCCTCGAGAGGAAGAAAATGACCAAAATGTCAATAGAAATGACACAAACGAACTTATTGGATGCACAAGAATGGTTAAAAACCTTAATTGGACTAGAAAAAGCTTAGGGAGGACGAAAATGACCTAAATGTTGATCCAATGACACAAACACACCGATTCGTTGCACAAGATTGGTTAAAAACCCTAATTGGACTAGAATAAGCCTAGGGAATACGGAAATGACACAAATATTAATCCAATGACACAAATGAAGTTATTGGATGCACATGATTGAACAAAAACTCTTATTGGACTAGAATAAGCTTAGGGAGGACGGATATGGCCTTAATGTTAATCCAATGACACAAATGAACTTATTGAATGCACAAGATAAGACAAAACCCCTAATTTGACTAGAAAAAACCTAAGGAGGAAGAAAACCCTAAATTGACTAGATTAAGCCAAGGGAGGGCGAAAATGACCCAAATGTTAATCCAATGACACAAACACACCTATTGGTTGCACATAATTGTCTAAAAACCCTAATTTGACTAGAAAGAGTCTTGGGAGGCCGGAAAAAAACCTAAATGTCAATCGAATGACACACACACACCTATTAGATGCACAAGACTAGACAAAAACCCTAATTGGACAAGAAAATGACCTAAATATTAATCCAATGACAAAAATGAACTTATTGGATACACAAGAATGGTTAAAAATCCTAATTGGATTAGAATAAGCCAAAGGGGACGAAAATGACCTAAATATTAATCCAATGAAACAAACACACTTATTAGATCCACTATATTAGAAAAAACCCTAATTGGACTAGAATAAGCCAAGGGAGGACGAAAAAAACCTAAATGTAAGCCAATGACACAAATGAACTTATTAGACGCACAAGATTGGTTAAAAACCCTAATTGGACTAGAATATGACTATGGAGGACGAAAATGACATAAATCTTACTCAAATGACACAAATGAACATATTGGATGCGCAAGATTGTTGAAAAACCCTCATTGGAGTAGGATAAGCCTAGGGGGTACGAAAATGACCTAAATGTTAATCCAATGACACAAACACACCTATTCGTTGCACAAGATTGGTTAAAAATCCTAATTGGACTAGAATAAGCCTAGGGAGGACGAAAATGACCTACATATTGATCCAATGACTCAAACACACCTATTGTATGCACAAGATTACATAAAAACCCAAATTGGACTAGAATAAACCAAGGGAGGATGAAAGTGAACTAAATGTTAATCCAATGACTCAAACACACCTATTGGCTGCACATGATTGGTTAAAAACCCTAATTGGACTAGAATAAGCCTATGGGAGAAGAAAATGACCTAAATGTTAATCCCATGACACAAATGAACTTATTGGATGCACAAGAATGGTTAATAACCCTAATTGGACTAGAATAAGCCTAGGGAGGACGAAAATGACATAATTATTGATCCAATGACACAAAAGAACTTATTGGATGCAGAAAATTGGTTAAAAACTCTAATTGAACCAGAATAGGCCCAAGGAGGACGAAAATGACCTAAATATTAATCCAATGACACAAATAAACTTATTGGATGCACAAGAATGGTTAATAACCCTAATTGGACTAGAATAAGCCTAGAAGGATGAAAATGACCTCAATGTAAATCCAATGACACAAACACACCTATTGGTTGCACAAGATTGGTTAAAATCCCTAATTGGACTAGAATAAGCCTAGAAGGATGAAAATGACCTCAATGTAAATCCAATGACACAAACACACCTATTGGTTGCACAAGATTGGTTAAAATCCCTAATTGGACTAGAATAAGCCTAGGGAGTACGAAAATAACCTAAATATTAATCCAATGACACAAATGAACTTATTGGATGCACAAGATTGGTTAAAACCCCTAAATGGACTAGAATAAGCCTAGAAGGATGAAAATGACCTTAATGTAAATCCAATGACACAAACACACCTATTGGTTGCACAAGATTGGTTAAAAACCCTAATCGGACAAGAATAAGCCTAGAGAGGACGAAAATTTCCTAAATGTTAATCTAATGACACAAATGAACTTATTGGATGCACAAGATTGGACAAAAACCCTTATTTGACTAGCATAAGCCTATGTAGGACGATAATGACCTACATATTAATCTAATGACTCAAACACACCTATTGGATGCACAAGATTGATTAAAAACCCTAAGTGGACTAGTATAAGCATAGGGAGGTCGAAAATGACCTAAATGTTAAGCCAATGACCCAAATGAACTTATTGTATCCACAAGATTGGTTAAAAACCCTAATTGGACTAGAATAAGCCTAGGGAGGACGAAAATGACCTACATAGTGATCAAAAGACTCAAACACACCTATTGGATGTACATGATTAGACAAAAACCCTATTTTGACTAGAATAAGCCTATGGAGGACGATAATGAACTAAATGTTAATCCAGTGACACAAATGTACTTATTTGATGCACAAGATTGGTTAAAAATCCTAATTGGACTAGAATAAGCCTAGGGAGGACGAAAATGACCAAAATTTTAATCCAATGACCTAAATATTAATCCAATGACACAAATGAACATATTCGATACACAAGATTGGTTAAAAATCCTAATTCGACTAGAATAAGCCTAGGGAGTACGAAAATAACCTAAATATTAATCCAATGACACAAACGAACTTACTCGATGAACAAGATGGGACAAAAACTCTAGTTGGACTAGAATAAGCCTAGGGAGGACGAAAATGGCTTCAATGTTAATCCAGTGACACAAATGAACTTATTGGATGCACAAGATAGGACAAAAACACTAAATGGACTAGAATAAGCCTACAGAGGACGTAAATGACCTAAATATTAATCCAATGACACAAACACACTTATTGGTTGCACAAGAGTGGTTAAAAACCCTAATTAGACTAGAAAAAACCTAGGGAGGACGACAATGACCTAAATGTTAATCCAATGACACAAACACATCTATTGGTTGCACAAGATTGGTTAAAAACCCTAACTGGACTAGAATAAGCCTAAGGAGGACGAAAATGGCGTAAATGTTAGTCCAATGACACAAATGAACTTATTTGATGCACAAGATTGGTTAAAATCATAATTGGACTAGAAAAAGCCAAAAGAAGAAGAAAATGACCTAAATATTAAACCAATGATACAAATGAACTTATTGGATGCACAAGATTAAGCAAAAAACTATAATTGGACAAGAATTAGCCTATGGAGGACGAAAATGACGTAAATGTTAATTCAATGACGCAAATGAACTTATTGGATGCACAAGATTGGTTAAAACCCCTAAATGTTCTAGAATAAGCCTAAAAGGACGAAAATGACCTTAATGTAAATCCAATGACACAAACACACCTATTGGTTGCACAAGATTGGTTAAAAACCCTAATCGGACAAGAATAAGCCTAGAGTGTTGGACTTTAGTCCTTTGATTCCTAATTTTGACATAATTAACAAATCAACAATGTTCATACACTACATGATAAATCTAATATTTGAATTGAGCAAGATTTCAGGAACAACAATCAAATCCTACACACTTGGAACATGTTGCTTGGAACACAAGAAATCAACAAAAGTTGATTTTTGACTGAAGCAAATCGATTGGGAAATCGATTTCATAACAAGGGTGTAAGGAAACACAACTGTTTGTGTTGGTATAATCGATTGGGCAATCGACTGACTAAATTAGAAATGAAAATTGCACAAGTCAGTAGCACCCCAGTTTTGAGGGTAATCGATTGACAAATCGATTATACATCTCACAAAGTAAACCTGATTGAAATACATCGATTGGGAAATCGATTGGACAAGTCACAGTGGAACCCCAGTTTTAAGGGTAATCGATTGGCAAATCGATTACTTAAATATCACTTGCAAAATAACCTTTCCTGTGACATACAAATCGATTGGACAATCTATGTTGTAAAATTTCAATCAAGTCAAATTTGGTTGCAATCGATTGGCAAATCGATTGAACTAAATCCCAGGTAAGAACGTTTTCAGACAAATACATACAAATCGATTGGCACGTCGATTAACATCAAAATAGCTGAGTCACTGACTTAAACACAATCGATTGGCAAATCGATTGAAAGAACTTTTGGAAATCACAGTGAACTCTGAGCATGTGGCCAAATCGATTCTGAGTATTTGGTAATCGATTATGAAGACTTAATAAATCGATTACGAAATCGATTGATATGTGTTTAAGTTTGAACATAACATCTGCAATCGATTACGAAATCGATGCATATCAGTCTTAACATAATCACTGAAAAATGTTGTTTAAAGAATCGATTGGTAAATCGATTGGCTTATATAGTTTCAAGATTCAAGAAAAACAAGACACACGATAATCGATTGGCAAATCGATTAGACTGGTTTATCACTTTACGAAATCGATTGGTAAATCGATTGATTAATATGTTTTTCAGAAACTATATAAACTGTCTTCAATCATTCTTTCAAACAATAATAACAATCTGAAATACACTTTGAATATTCTTGATATACAAAAGAACTATCAATAACACTTGGTTAATACACTGAGATTACTTTTTCAGATCACAGCAAAAGAGATTATCAACAATCAATGAGATAGCTAGAAAAGTGATCTTGAAAGACAAGGGTTCTCATCAACAATCTTTGAATATCCAGAATTGTGAGAAGCAACATTGACCAAGATTGAAGACTACTTTTTGTTCTTCCTGTATTCTGTTTGTAATAATTCTTTTAAACAAAAACGAAAGCGAGAAAAGCCAGCTAGAAACTGGTGGCTACTTTCTTGGGTGAGAGTGCTCAACAAGAAAGAGTCGTACTTTGATTCTGTGTTAGATTGCTGAGTATCTACAAGGATCAGAGGGTGATCAATAGGAAAGAGATCATTAAGATAGATAGGTTTCGGGGAGGAAACTGGACAATCTGTAATTGATTCTTTCTATTGGAGAAGAAAATCTGAAATCCGTTTGGATTTTCAGGACTGGATGTAGGTTGTCAAGTTGACAACTGAACCAGTATAAATTCTTGGTGCAATCTTCTCTAACCCTTAACTCCTTTAATTTTCTATCTTGATATATTTGTATATGTGATTAATATTAGATGCATGTTAAACATAGTCTGTGATAAGTAATATTGTTTAATCTGATAATTTGACTTGCATGCATCTTGGTTAATTTCATATCAATCTAATAGAACTTGCTAATCTTGTATGCCACAAATTAAATTCCGTTGTGCGTATAATTCTGATTTGATTTCTTAAAGAACTAATACATTCCGATTTTTCGAGGCCGTAGATACCAACATAGAGAGGACGAAAATTTCCTAAATGTTAATCTAATGACACAAATGAACTTATTGGATGCACAAGATTGGACAAAAACCCTTATTTGACTAGGATAAGCCTATGTAGGACGATAATGACCTACATATTAATCTAATGACTCAAACACACCTATTGGATGCACAAGATTGATTAAAAACCCTAAGTGGACTAGTATAAGCATAGGGAAGTCGAAAATGACCTAAATGTTAAGCCAATGACACAAATGAACTTATTGTATCCACAAGATTGGTTAAAAACCCTAATTGGACTAGAATAAGCCTAGGGAGGACGAAAATGACCTACATAGTGATCAAAAGACACAAACACACCTATTGGATGTACATGATTAGACAAAAACCCTATTTTGACTAGAATAAGCCTATGGAGGACGATAATGAACTAAATGTTAATCCAATGACACAAATGTACTTATTTGATGCACAAGATTGGTTAAAATCCTAATTGGACTAGAATAAGCCTAGGGAGGACGAAAATGACCTAAATTTTAATCCAATGACCTAAATACTAATCCAATGACACAAATGAACATATTCGATGCACAAGATTGGTTAAAAACCCTAATTCGACTAGAATAAGCCTAGGGAGTACGAAAATAGCCTAAATATTAATCCAATGACACAAATGAACTTACTCGATGAACAAGATGGGACAAAAACTCTAGTTGGACTAGAATAAGCCTAGGGAGGACGAAAATGGCTTCAATGTTAATCCAGTGACACAAATGAACTTATTGGATGCACAAGATAGGACAAAAACACTAAATGGACTAGAATAAGCCTACAGAGGACGTAAATGACCTAAATGTTAATCCAATGACACAAACACACTTATTGGTTGCACAAGATTGGTTAAAAACCCTAATTACACTAGAAAAAACCTAGGGAGGACGACAATGACCTAAATGTTAATCCAATGACACAAACACATCTATTGGTTGCACAAGATTGGTTAAAAACCCTAACTGGACTAGAATAAGCCTAAGGAGGACGGAAATAGCGTAAATGTTAGTCCAATGACACAAATGAACTTATTTGATGCACAAGATTGGTTAAAATCATAATTGGACTAGAAAAAGCCAAAAGAAGAAGAAAATGACCTAAATATTAAACCAATGATACAAATGAACTTATTGGATGCACAAGATTAAGCAAAAAACCATAATTGGACAAGAATTAGCCTAGGGAGGACGAAAATGACGTAAATGTTTATCCAATGACGCAAATGAACTTATTGGATGCACTAGATTGGTTAAAACCCCTAAATGGACTAGAATAAGCCTAGAAGGACGAAAATGACCTTAATGTAAATCCAATGACTCAAACACACCTATTGGTTGCACAAGATTGGTTAAAAACCCTAATCGGACAAGAATAAGCCTAGAGAGGACGAAAATTTCCTAGATGTTAATCTAATGACACAAATGAACTTATTGGATGCACAAGATTGGACAAAAACCCTTATTTGACTAGCATAAGCCTATGTAGGACGATAATGACCTACATATTAATCTAATGACTCAAAAACACCTATTGGATGCACAAGATTGATTAAAAACCCTAAGTGGACTAGTATAAGCATAGGGAGGTCGAAAATGACCTAAATGTTAAGCCAATGACACAAATGAACTTATTGTATCCACAAGATTGGTTAAAAACCCTAATTGGACTAGAATAAGCCTGGGGAGGACGAAAATGACCTACATAGTGATCAAAAGACTCAAACACACCTATTGGATGTACATGATTTGACAAAAACCCTATTTTGACTAGAATAAGCCTATGGAGGACGATAATGAACTAAATGTTAATCCAATGACACAAATGTACTTATTTGATGCACAAGATTGGTTAAAAATCCTAATTGGACTAGAATAAGCCTAGGGAGGACGAAAATGACCTAAATTTTAATCCAATGACCTAAATATTAATCCAATGACACAAATGAACATATTCGATGCACAAGATTGGTTAAAACCCTAATTGGACTAGAATAAGCCTAGGGAGGAAGAAAATGACCTTAATATTAATCCAATGACACAAACAAACCTATTAGATTCACTAGATTAGAAGGAAAAAAATCCTAATTGGACTAGAATAAGCCTAGGGAGGACAAAAGTCACCTAAATGTTAAGCCAATGACATAAATGAACTTATCGGATGCACAAGATAGGATAAAAATCCTAATTGGACTAGAATAAGCCTATGGAGGACGAAAATGACCTAAATCTTAATCCAATGACACAAACACACCTATTCGTTGCACAAGATTGGTTAAAAACCCTAATTGGACTAGAATAAGCCTATGGAGGACGAAAATGACCTAAATCTTAATCCAATGACACAAACACACCTATTCGTTGCACAAGATTGGTTAAAAACCCTAATTGAACTAAACTAAGCCTAAGGAGGACAAAAATGACCTACATATTGATCCAATGACTCAAACACACCCATTGGGTGCACAAGATTAGACAAAATACCTAATTGGACTAGAATAAGCCTAGGGAGGACGATAATGAACTAAATGTTAATCCAATGACACAAACACACCTATTGGTTGCACAAGATTGTTTAAAAACCCTAATTGGACTAGAATAAGCCTAAGGAGGACGAAAATGACCTAAATCTTAATCCAATGACACAAACACACCTATTGGTTGCACAAGATTGTTTAAAAACCCTAATTGGACTAGAATAAGCCTCGGGTGGAAGAAAATGACCTAAATATCAATCCAATGACACAAACGAACTTATTGGATGCACAAGAATGGTTATAAACCTTAATTGGACTAGAATAAGCCTAGGGAGGACGAAAATGGCATAACTGTTAATCCAATGACACAAATGAACTTATTGGATGCAGAAGATTTGTTAAAAACTCTAATTGGACCAGAATAAGCCTAAGGAGGACGAAAATGACCTAAATATTAATCCGATGACACAAATGTAGTTATTCATGGATCGATCTAAATTGAGGTAGTCGGATTGGATCCACCCATGTGCAGTCTAACCTAAAATATGTGGTTTCAGACCAAATGAAGAAAAAGAAAGGAGGCTTAGAAAATTAAGAAATGTGTGGCGCTATTAAGTGATTCTCTTTATTCTTGATATTTTTCTTTTTATATATAAGACCGAATAGAATATTAATTAGAGTGAATATGTTTTTATAAATTTTATTTTAAAATAGACTGAATAGAAGTACTAATAGCAATGCAATAAATAAGTAATTTATTTTATTAAAAGATAAATTTTGATATACCATCTCTCCAAAATTTTATATGATATTATATTTAACTGGTTTAATCCGAACGAGTTTTCACACAAACAATCCAAAATCATTTAACAAAAATTAGTTTTGTTCAATTTTCAATTTATTCAATCGGTTTGTGGTTTTTCTATTGGTTTAATTGTTTAGTAGAGTTGTCAGCCCAAAAGTTCAATCTATAAAAATATCGCTTATAATATTAGGCTTTCTATTGAAATAAATTTTTTAGAGTCTCAGTTTATCATTTTTTTTTGTAGGTTTAAATGAAGGGCTCATAAGTTCAATGTTTGGTTAATTGAGATTCTTTTTTTTTTTGATAAATTTTTGAAATTAGTTTTTCTCTGAAAAAAATTTAAAATATTTTTTTCTTCAAAAAATTTATAAATTATTTTTTTTAAAATAAATAAATTTTTTATAATTTATTTTTTATTGGAAAATTTTGAGTAAAAAATTTATTTCTCGGAAAAAAAATCAAAATATTTTGCCGAAATCTTTTTTAAAAATAATTTGAAAAAGCGGGTCCATAGGTCCCACTAAAACCACAAAATTTTATGGGCTTTTTAGTTTTTGGGACTTTAATTTTGTGAAGTCTTTTTAATTATGAAATTTTTTTGTCTCTCTAATATATGAACTGAAGTCGACAATTAATGAACTTGTGAAATTAAACGTATGATTTTTATAATATCTACCACGAGGCATCACTTAATTATTTTATTTTTTCAAAATGAAAGAAACTTTACAATAAATATTTATTTTTAGTTTTAATTTTATCATATTGAAAATGAGAGGATGGTATACAAATTCTTACATATATATTTCTTTGCAAGTGGGTAGAAAAGAGACATCCTTTTACGCGGTGCGTAGAAAGACGCGTATACTCAGTTGATAGAAAAACATTGCATCATTCATTTTATGTGTTTCTTTCTCTTTCAATATGAGACTTCATCTTTGGTATATGCTTACTTACTCTTTACATTGGAGACTTCATATATTGATTTGTTTTTATATTGCCTCTAAATATTTCTTCAATGTTTTATACTCTCTGATCAATCTATCTTTCCTTGGCAAATCATAGTTTGTTTGTCAACACTCAGCACACTTTAAGGTAATGAATCTCTTTCTTTCTTAACAAAAGTTAATCTCTCAAATTTCAAAAAAAAAAAAAAATTGATATCTCTCTACATATTTTTTTACTCAATCTCTCTAGATGTTACACGCTCTATCCCGTGGCAATCTTATATTTGTAAAAAATATTGTCCAAAGTAAGTATACTCTCTAGAGATCAAATATTAATTATTATTATTTTTAATTATAGTCTCTATCTAATTAATATAATGTGTACTATGTATTGAATTAAGAGAAGAAGAATTATGTGAATTGAAAAACCTGAAAATTGGGAAAATGACCCAAGTCTTACATATATACCAATAGAACCAAAACTAACAGACCTTACAAAAAAACCTAAACTGAATTATGTTATTAGTGGAGATAAACTAAGGCTAACTTATATTTAATACTCCCCCTCAAGCTGGATGATGCACATCAAATAGACCAAGCGTGGACAACAGTTGCATGAAAGTTGGTTTCATTAGAGGCTTTGTTACAAGTCTTCTATTTGAGCAGCAGAAGATATAGGGAATAACTTTATGATGCCAAGACCAATTTTCTCACGAACGATATGACAATCAATTTCTATATGTTTGGTTTGTTCATGAAATATTAGGTTGTGAGCCAAGTAAATTGCTGACTGGTTGTCACAGTAAACAAACATTGGTTTGCTGAAAGTAATGTGAAGATCTTTGAAGAGGTAGTGTAGCCATTGTATTTCACAGGTTAGACTGGCCAGCGCGCGATATTCAACCTCAGAACTGGACCTTGAAACAGAGGTAGTGCGGATGATGGGTATGGATATAGACATTAAAATACCCAAAGGTAAGGGTACGAGTGTTAAAGTGGATACTCACGAGAATACATATGTATTTTTTAAAACTGCGAACATAGAGGCGGGTACTATAGTATCATATCCAAACCCTACTCATTGTCATCTCTATCGGATTAGTTGACAATTAGGTGTCGAACTTAACATAGTTTCACTTCTAATGTCTTTGTGTAGAATACAAATTTTACAAATTCTACCATTGTGTTGCATTAACGCATATCTATTTATGTTGTAGATTGGGACTAGAGAGCCTCTTGTATCTTTGTGATACAGAAAATACACGGCATATATGTTTGTTGAAGGGTTTCTTTCCTCTTTATTTGATGTGGTTCTTCAGAGGTTGGATTCACGTAATTTCATTGACTACTTTCATAGAGTCAAACTTGATATATTGGTGGAAAAACTTGACTCTACACTTAATTCTATCAACCAAGTGTTGAATGATGCAGAGAAGAAGCAATATGAAAATACAAACGTGAAGAAGTGGCTTAGTGATGTTAAACATGCTATGTATGAGGCTGACCAATTATTAGATGAGATTTCTACTAAAGCATCATTGAAGAAGTTGATAGTTGAGTCTCAACCTACTACAAGTAACAACGTTTTTAGCTACATTTCAGCTTTTATTAATCCATTTGAATCTAGGATCAAAGAATTGCTAAAGAATCTAGAATCTCTTGTAGAGCAGAAGGATAGGCTGGAATTGAAAAATGGAACTTGTGCTTGTAATGAAGTTGGAGTTAGTTTGAAAGAAAGAATGCCAACTTCATATTTGGTGGATGAATCTGGCATATATGGTAGAGATGATGATAAAGATAAAATGATCAAAACTTTACTTTCAAATAATGGAAGTGGCAACCAGAGACACCTGTGATCAGTATAGTGGGTTTGGGTGGGATGGGTAAGACCACATTTGCTAAACTTGTGTACAATGACAACAAGATTGAGAAGCATTTTGAAATTAAAGCTTGGGTCTATGTTTCGGAATATTTTGATGTTGTTGGACTCCCCAAAGCAATTCTAAAGTCATTTAATTCTTCAGATGATGATGAATCTATTTTAAATCTACTCCAACAACGACTGCAACATAGACTATCATGCAAAAAATATCTGCTTGTATTGGATGACATTTGGAATAGAAATGAGGAAAGTTGAGAGCAGTTACTACTTCCCTTTAACAGTGGATCTTTTGGAAGTAAGATTATTGTGACAACACATGACAAGGAGATAACATCTATCATGAAATCCACTCAACTACTTCATTTAGAGAAATTAGGAGAAAGTGATTGTTGGAGTTTATTTGTAAGACATGCTTTTCGTGGCACAAATGTTTGTGAATACCCAAATCTTGAATCGATTGGCAAGAAAATCGTAGAGAAATGTGGAGGGTTGCCCTTAGCAGTGAAAACATTAGGGAATCTCTTGCAGAAAAAATTTACTCAACGTGAATGGTTAAAGATATTGGAAACTGATATGTGGCGTTTATCAGAAGGTAATGATAAAATTAACCTAATATTAAGATTGAGTTACCATAATCTTCCTTCTAATCTAAAGCGTTGTTTTGCCTATTGTTCCATATTTCCCAAGGGATATGTTTTTGACAAGGATGAATTGATCAAGCTTTGGATGGCAGAAGGTTTATTGAAGTGTTGCACGAGAGACAAAAGTGAAGAGGAGTTGGGTAGTGAGTTATTCAATGATTTGGAGTCTATTTCATTTTTCCAACAATCAGTAAATCCATTGTATAGTGGTGTCCTAATGCATGATCTTGTGAATGATTTAGCAAAATCAGTGTCAGGAGAATTTTCTTTACTAATAGAGGGTGATATAGTGAAACCTATCCCTAAAATGACACGTCACATTTATTGCTCTCTTGAATCAAAAGATGATAGAAATATATTGGATCATGTCTATAAGATTGAGGGTTTACGTAGTCTGATGGTACACCCACAAAACATGCACGTTATGAAGAAGTTATTCTCTTTCGTTCAAAAGGATTTAAGGCCAATTTATAAATTCAACTTTGTTCAGCATGAGTTGTATTCAAGACTTAAGTATTTGCGCATGCTATCATTCAATTGTTGTGATCTCTCAGAGCTAGCAAATGAGATAAGTAATTTAAAGCTTTTGCGCTATCTAGACTTGACTCGCACAGGGATTAAATGTTTGCCTGAGTCCATTTGTATGTTGTTTAATTTGCAGACAATGATATTGCGGGGTTGTCCATTGAATGAGCTCCCTTTAGATTTTCACAAACTTACCAATTTAAGTCATCTTGATTTAGAAGGCACTGAATTAAAGAAGATGCCAAAGCAGATAGGGAGACTACACCATCTTCAAAGGCTGACACATTTTGTTGTGGGAAATGAGAGTGGGTCTGATATTAAGGAGTTGGCGAAACTCAACCATCTTCAAGGGAAACTTTGTATTTCAGGGTTAGAAAATGTCATTAATCTTGCAGATGCTGCAAAAGCAAATTTGAAAGATAAGAAACATCTTGAAAAATTAATTTTGCAATCCAGTTACCTTAATAGTAGAGAAGAAATGAAAATTTATGAGATTCTTCAACCACATAACAACTTGAATAGTCTCATTATGAAAGACTACCATGGTAGTAGCTTTCCAAATTGGCTAAGGGCTTTTCATTTACCCAATTTAGTATCTCTTCAACTGAAGAACTGTGGAAAATGTTCTCAGTTGCCACCACTTGGGCAGCTCCCCTCTCTCAAGGAGCTTACTATGTCAGGCTGTGATGGAATAGTGATAGTCGGAGAAGAATTTTACGGTAATAATTCATCAAATGTTCCATTTAGGTCCCTTGAAATTTTGCTATTTGATTCAATGAATGGTTGGGAGGAATGGTTATGTCTTAAAGGGTTTCCTTTGCTTAAAGAGTTGTGTATAAGTTATTGTCTCAAATTGAAAAGTTCTCTGCCCCAACATCTTCCTTCTTAGCAAAAATTGGTGATTAGTAATTGCGAAAATTTGGAGGCAGCAATTCCCACGTCTGCTAATATTAGAGTGTTAGAGTTACACCAATGTGATAGCATTTTGATAAATGAATTCCCATCCAGCTTGAAAAGGTTCGTCCTTCGTGGAAATCGGTTAACAAAATTCTTCCATCATCAAAATTTATTCAACAATGTCATTCTTGAAGAGTTGGACTTGGATTTTAGTGGATTTGTAGAATGCCCCTCTTTATATTTGTGTTGCTATAATTCTCTTCACACACTTTATATAAGAGGTTGGGGCTTGTCCACTTTGCCATTTGCACTAAACTTGTTCACTAGTCTTAGTTCTCTCAAGTTGTTTGATTGTCTACAATTGGAACCGTTTCCAAAAGGAGGTCTGCCTTCCAATTTGGGGTGCCTTGAAAACACAGAGTCCTTCCCAGAGGAGAGTCTACTGCCACCAACTCTTGAAACAATTTGTTTGTATAAATGTTCAAAGCTAAGAATAATGAATGGAAATGGTCTTCTCCACCTCAAATCTCTCAAGTCTCTAGATATTGGATGTTGCCCTAGTCTTGAGCTTTTGTCAGAGAAGGGTATGCCCAATTCCCTTACTACTTTGTACATTCATAATTGTCCATTACTTTATCAATCGTACCAAAAAAAGGAATGAGAGCTTTGGTATACAGTTCGTCACATTCCTTCTATAATGATTGATCTTATTCAGATAGAGAAATGAGATATTACTACAGGCAAGTGTACAACACTCATTGCTCATGTCTTTCTTATATGAGAACTCTACCTTTTATTGTTGACCGGTATCTTGTTTCTCTATTATTTTTTCGGCTAAATGTCACTCGTGGTCCTTTAACTTAATTTCAATTAACGTTTTAGTCCTTTATCTTTTTTCTTTTATTCCGATTTGGTCTTTTATTTAAATTTTAATTGACAATTTGATATTTTATGTTTTAAAATGTCAACAATGTTATCCTTTTTTTTACAAAAATTCAAAAATTCATCAAAATTTTCGAACAAAATCCATAAAATTCTTTGTATTCTTTAATATAAAATAAATTTCATCAAATTCGTAACTCAAATATTCAAATAAACTCATATTTGTCATTCTTTATTTGATGTTGTTAGAGATGAAAATATGAATTTATTTAAAGATTTAATTTGTGAATTTGATAAAATTGCATTATATTGAGGATGATAATTAATTTTATGGGTTTTGTTTGAAATTTTTGATGATTTTTTTTGTAAAAAATAAAGATAACATTGTTGACATTTTAAAACATAAAGAATCAAATTGTGACTTAAAATTTAAATAAATAACCAAATTGGGAAGAAAAAAAAAAGATAAAATACTAAAACGTTAACTGAAATTAAGTCAAGGGACCAAGGGTGGTATTTAGCCTATTTTTTACTTTAACATTAAAAGGAAATTTGGTGTTTTCTAATTTTCCTTGCACCACAATTTAATCAAATTTCTTGTATTGATAACATCATGGACAACACATGTTAGTATGGACAAAGGAACATACTTGTGATTTTGGCTGCTACATAGCTCTCTATCTGATTCGAGTATTGCGTTGTACATCTGACCCAATAGTATAAGATTTTAATTGGTGAGAGATTCAATTTTTTATTTATAATATAACAAAATTAAAGTAATTTTTTTTGAGTTAAATATGTTTTTAATCTCTATAAAATTATGATCTTTCAAGTATAGTTTTTAAAAAAATTTGTTCACTTTTAGTTACTATTTTTATTTTATAGGGACTAAAAATATTAATTTTTTTACAAAAAAGAACTAATTAAAGTGAATAAAATAATTTTAGAGACTTAAATGTTAAATTTTTTTTTTACAGGTACCAAAAATAAAATTTTATGGAAACTCAAATTTATTTTACCTTTTTTATATTATTAAATTTATTCTTTCTTTTTATTAAGAACCCGACTCTTATTAAGAACCCACTCAAATTTTTAATAAGGTATACTTTGTGTAGTCTAGTCTATATTCATCACAAGTTTTTCATAGTTTAGAACTTCAAAAGTCTCATTTCAATCCTGCATTGTATCTATTTATAAAAAATAAAAGTGTTTTAATTGTTGAGATCCTTTCTCTCTTGTGTTTTTTAATGCAATAAATTTCATGGACATTCATGCCTTTCATTGTTTATAGGTTTATTAGTTTAGAATTAGAAGCATGCTAATTATGAGAACCTTTAGAAATGGGACAGACTTCATGTAAGTATATCTGAATGTCTTATGATGACAATTAGGTTTTTTAGTACTTGATTAGAAATATGGAGAAGATCATAAATTTCGCAGTTTTGCCATTTTATCTATTTTTCACAAATGATTTAGTTGTATAATTATTTGTCTGCTATAATTCATGACATTTAAAAGAAATATTAGCAAAAGAAGTTCCAAATTATTACTGTTAAATTAGCTTCTCATACAAACTACCCTATTTCTAAGGAGGTTCATGAGGTTCATAGACAGCCACTACAAAAAAAATATCTATTGTGACACTTAAGTTTTAGTGATATCTCATCTTTTGTCATTATAAGTACTTTTAGCTACAAACAAAGTGTCACATATCTTATTTAATATCAATTCATGATAACTTAAAAATAAAAACTCAAATATTCACGTCCAAAATAATATTCAAGTCCACCCAAACAAGAACAATTCACCCTAAGTATATTATTTCTTTCCTATTTCGATATGAGAAGCTTTTTTCCCTATTCTTCTCAAATTTGCCTACTTCGATCTCGGGAAACTTTTCCCGATTTCTTATCATTTTCGATTCTGGGTCTGGTTTAATTTATTGAACTTTTATTGATTCTAGTTCCGATTTCTTCGTCATTTTCTAGATTTATGGTTATGTGTTTTGTTTTCTCTTATCCAAATTGCAAATCTGGATTTCTAGTTCAATGTTTCTGTGTTTTGTTTTCTGAAATTTTGCATTTTCAATTTACAGATTTGAATCTCTTTTTTACATTTTCTTTGGTTTCAGATCTAATATTATAGTTACATCATATTGTTTTGCTTACTTTTATTGATTTTCGATCGCATCATTGTTTCTTCACCTTCTCGGAGAGATTTATTCTACGATGATGTGTGACTTCCTTTTGGGGTATTTGTCGTTCATTTCAGAAATTTTTCATTACTTCAATCACGATCGTAAAATCTATCCCATTTGTATTTCAGGTTGTTCAACATTTTATAGGTTTTTAATTTTAGTTTCTTCAATTGCATCTTTCACCAATTATGTATGTTCATTTTTTAGGGATTCTTAATTTCTTATAATTTCTCTCAGAAAAACCAAAGCGCTCTCTTGACGTCAACCGAAGTAATGACTCTAAGAGTCGTCCCGTTCAGCCGCCACAAATCGTCGTTGTAAGATATACATAACTAGACGTGTTCATGATTATGAGTCATTAGCTAAGAAAGCTGATGGTTCTCAAGGTAGAAATCATGATTTGTCATTAAATTGGACTGTTTAGTTAGCATTAGCCAGAGATATGCTCAATTCTATTGTGTTTTTATCATTTTTGCTAATATTTTGTGTCCTCTTCAGGTAGTTAAGAGTTACTTGGCAGTTGGTAAAGATATTGCATTATCTAGAGGTATGGTGGTGCTCCATGAGTTTATTCTATGGATGATTATTTTATGATTAAGGTTGTTGAATATACACACTGGCCTTTTATTTTGATAAAACATTCTTATCACTATGTTTAACGGTTTGGAATTTGATTGAGACTTTGTTTTGTAGTTTAAGGGGGTTTTAATCACTATGTTTGGTTACTGAAAATTCTTGTTCATATTTTATTCTTTCGTACTTGTATTGATTTTTTAGTTGAAATTGTGGTTGCTCTGTATTTCCATTTCCACGCTTATTGCCTATGAACCACATACACTGCACACTGGCGGCTGACACGTTAACTACGATAATAGTTTGAGAAAATGAATTAATTGAATGTAATTTTCAGTGTCCGTGTTCGTGTTAGATACGGACAATTTGAGAAATTGAATTAATTGAATGTAATTAAAGTGTTAGTGTCCGCGTTTGTGTTAGACACAAAAATTTGGACGTGTCTTCGATTAGAAGTACTGGTGTTACAAAACTTACTGCTGAGTCAATTTGATTTTAATAGGTTAAATTTTTCTTAGATGTTGTTTCGTAGTTTAAGGGAATTTTGAATACTGTGTTTGGTCACTGAAAATACTTGTTGATATTCTGCTATTTTTTTTACCTGTTTTGATTTTTAAGTCGACATTGTGGTTGTTTTTCTAACTGAAATTTAAGCTAATTTGATTTTAATGGCTTAAAATTCGAAAGTTATGATGTTCTATGTAGTTTGAGGGAATATACGATTACTATATTTGGTTACTGCAAAGGCTCTATGATGATTTGCTCTCTATTTTTATTTTATTAAGATTTTATGATCGAGAATAGAAGGTAGCCATATTTAGGTGATAGATGGCATGATTAGCTTAGGTATAAGTATAACTGTTAGCATTAGCATTAGATTAAGCACAACCTTCTGTTGGTGTTATTATTGTCTTCCTTGGTTAATACCAATATTTTAAAACCGAACCTGCACTATCTGTAATTCGGTTATTTGAGTGATTTCATAATTTTGTTCTGGTTTGAGTGGTTTAAAGTTGTTGAAGTTGATTTGAACCGTAACTTGAAAGTCTCGCTAGTTTGATGTCCAGTTCGGTTTTTAAAACATTGCTTAATACAATTTGAGGTGATCCAAAAAAAAAGTTTGGTTCATTTGTTTACATAACATTATTCTTAACGTATGATGCTTTCACGCTTAAGAAGACACTCCTACCAAATACAAGTTCAGGGTCTTTGGAAGTTATTCTACTGTTGGTTTCTTTTTGCAGGACAATACCATTTGCCTGGAACCTCATTACAGCTGGTTACGTTGAACAAACTGTACATGGGGTATGATTTGTTGTTCTATTCAACTATGTTGCAATATTTCATTCATTGTGTTTCCTGAAATGCATCTGTTGCTTCAAGGAAAACTACTCAACTAACGATAATATGTGTTTTTATAGGTAGTTATCAGCATAATTTGTCTTCTATTCATTGGCAAGCTACTTGAACCAGTATGGGGTCCAAAGGAATTTCTAAAGTTCATCTTTATAGTTAACTTCTTTGTGCATTTTCATCACCACTATTACTTTATACTACATTACAAGACAGGAGATTTATCTGTAAGTGTTTGAAACCCATTATTACCATATGAGATTATATTTTCTGTTGCTTGTGCTGTTACCTATCTTATCTTCTTCCCGTTTAATAGATTACCCTTTTTCCCATATCTGGCACTGCACTTTCAAACTCCATTTTTCTATTTGAAGCTTAATACAGGACCATTTGAAGTTTGATTACTTGGTCTCTATTTGCTTCAACACTAGAAAACATTGTTGGTCAAGTATTTATGAAGCTAAATTTAAATATTGAAAATTTGAAACAAGCCTTGGAGTAAGTTATATAATATGTTGTCTTTTAAAGTCATATTAGATGCTATGCATGCCATTTGCACAGTATTGTTAATTTATCTTTATATTTTTGCAATGCTCTAGTTATACACCACTTTCTGGATTTCATGGAGTTATATCTGGCTTCTTGGTTAGCATCAAACAAATTATACCAGATCAAGAGATTCCTTTCCTCAAGATAAAAATGAAGGTTTGATGCTCTCACTTTGTTCCTTAACTTGTAATTCATTGCTTAATTTACTTTACAACAACAATAGTTTTACGAGGCCCTAAATATGGTGCCACTTCTATTCTCTGTTTAGTGGCTACCATCAACCACTTTCTAGAATTTTTTTGGGAATATTTTACAATTTTGAACTTTATAGCAACATTATAACTTGATTATTTTCCCTGGATTATGTGCAAACAATCTTTGTAGGTTTTACTATGCCAGAGTGCTTTCCAGGAGATACTTAAGCAAATGATGAACAAGCAGTCATCTGATGATGCATGTGTTACTTCTGGAGAACTTTTGGAAGAGATTGTTGCCAAAGAAAGCGCAAGTCTCATGAAGGACTCACGAAGGAAAAGAGAGGACATAGGCAAAGGCTTAGTTCATGATCAATATCAACTAAGGGATGCAAAGACTGGAAAAGTGATGCAAAGGCTTAGAACTTGATCAATATCAACTAAGGTGTTGCTTCTTTTGTTATCTACCGATTTGAAAAGTTGGAAAAGTGATATTTTGTTGATCAAATATTTTGTTTAGGAAGATGATTATTGTTCTTTATGAAATTAGATGTGAATTCATTTTCCACCAAGAATTTGAATTCAGATTTACGAGTTGTAGGAGTCTAACTCCTTCTGCTAAACCTAATATGTCATTGTTAATAACGCAATTGTTATTACTTTGATTATATGATTAATAGAAGATTAAAAGGATTGCTATATATAATGTTCCCAACTTTGTACTATTCAATTGCCAATAAACAGGATGCAGAACTTATCACTTCTAATTGTAATGGAATGAAAACGAGAATGGCAATAAGTTCTCATATGTACACATGTAATTTGGGACATATCCAATACGTCAGCTTAGTGGTAAGAGTTTGATATTATAATGTAAAGATTAAGATAAGGTTCAAATCTTTTTTAGAATAGTTGTAAAATGGTTGTTAGTGTCACTAAATATTAATAATAATTTTTCCTTCTTTATATCTCTCGTAAAAACCAATTTTATAAAGTTTTAATTTTTCTTAGCAACGTTCATTTTCTTTTTTTTTTTTAAAGTATATATGCCAATTCTGCAGAAGTAAAAAAAATTCACTCCAAGAAAAATTAGAAAAACGAAGCTTCACAAAACCAAATCAGACTGAAATTTCTTCCATTAAAAAATCGAGTTTCTGGGCTACATTTCCTATGTTTATTAAATTCGAGCTATTTTGTACCTCTACATTTCCTATGGATAAATCTTTAAGAGCAGTCGTTTGAGACACTGGTTTATTATTTTTGCATGTTTGTTGCTGTTATGTTCCTTGGTTCGTTCGTCATATAATTTGTGGTTCTTGACATCAAATTACAACAATCTTAAGGATTTAATGGTTGTTGAAGACAAAATTGATTATTCCACGACTTTGGCTCCACCACATAATGGTGCTAACATCAACTCACAACAACAAACTATCGTCATTCCGACTATCAACTACGCTAAACCGTTCCAAGATGTGTCAAAGATAGAAGTTTTCAATGTAGGAATTAATCTAATCAGTTAATTACACAAAATATGCTCTACAATGATATTCTAATACAGAAAACAATAAACATATCAGAATACATGGATTAGGATATTGCGCCAAAAATAGCATTTTACAGCGCACCTTTTACAACGCTTTTTAAAAGAAACGGAGAATACAACAGCGCTTCTCTGACAAGTGCTTTTGCAAAAACTTTGTTGCAGGTTCATATAAGGTCATAATGTTTACATCACTTTTGCTGAAAGCGTTGTTGTAGGGTCACATAGCGCTTTCACATAATGTTTACAACGCTTTTAGAACGTTTTGGATATAAGCGTTGTAAAATATCGCGTTCTCACATAATGTTTACAGCGCTTTTTAGAGCACTTTGTATACAAGCGCTGTAAAATATAGCGCTCCCACATTATGTTTACAGCGCTTTAGAGAGTTTTGTATATAAGCGTCGTAAAATATAGCGCTTTCACATAATTACAAAGTCTTTTAGAGCGCTTTGTATATAAGCACTATAAAATGGTGGGTATTTGATAAAAAACCATTCCCTTTAAATATATGTTTTTATTTTTAAATATATATATATATAACTGGACAAACCGTTTCACATAATTTTATTTTTAACGTGTATACAGCAAATTCTAGCTATTATATATTATTGAAAAATAAATAAAAACATATTTAATACGTTATCTCCCTAACCCTACAAACCCTCATCTTCTCTACTGTGTGAACCCTCCTCTTCTCTATTGTGCGAACCCTCCTCTATTGTGCGCCCTCTTTTCGCTGAACCCTCCTCTATGGTGCGTCCTGTGACACCCTAAACCCAAATTGAAATAAAAAGTAAAATGCACTAGTTTTGAAAGAGATTCGCAGCGGTTCCAAAATAGAGTATAAAAATTTTCTTTAGGTTCAGGACGTCACATTCACACTTACATAAAATGCTTGAATAAAAATTTTCAATTAAAAATCCTTTAATATCGAATATAGTTGAGGTTTATTAAATAAAAATTTATGACATAAAAACACATTCCAAACTTAGAGACAATTAATCTCTACATCCAAATAAAAGATAAAAATAATACAATAGATCGATCGAATTTACAAAAATCTAAATTAATTCATAGCTCAACAAAATACGACAAATTACTCTCACCCAATATCACCTATCAGAGCGTGGATCATCAACCGATAACCTGAAATGATTGCGCTCTCGCAAGCGCCAAACACAAGCAACGAGGGGTGAGCTTCGAAAACATGTAATAGTATAAAATAATTGAGAAGAACTCGTAAAATATATTAAACACCGTATCATATCAAATCACAATCAACAGGTATAATCAAGGTAAAACATTGATACAATCCACAACATCAAGTAAGTAAACACACAAATCAAGTAATGTTATGCATGCTCTTATACTCTATACTCCTCCTCTTTCTTTGGTACCATTCTAACTCTGAAGTAATTGGTTAGGAGGCTTGATACTCTGTCACCACGCAAGTGGACGAACAATTCAATTTGGTTATGTCCTCATAGATCCCCTCAACTCAACCCGAGACACATATACACGACAATCGAGGTAAACATGTGGTAGCTCCCGACATTTGGAGTGCTACCTCCAAACCACCTAGGAGTTCCCCACCCGAATACCTCCAAGGTCTAACAATCTTGCCCTAAGGCTCAACAACAGACCGCCACGATCAGGCTCATTCAGTTGTACTTCCTCAAAATCACTAGGCTTGTCAGGCCCTACCTATATGATGACCAAACAATCTACACTTCAAAAATTATCAACATCTATTTTCTTTCATCGTTGGCCTAGGTTACTCACTCCATTAAGAGAACCATCATTGACACATCTAGAATTCATCACTATTCAATAAAACGCAATATGTATTTTGTGATATTCATCAAGGTGGTAACATCATAAGTCAACAAGTAATCTTCAATGCATATTTTCATAGTCATATATTACATTCAAAATTTATCATCATAAAACACATACTCCAACAATATATGATTTTCACTCACAGATAATAATATTTTTTAATATTGAACTTATCTTTTTAATACTACATGTATTTTAGGATAATCTAGAACAATGTTTTGAAAATCAAGAACATAATTAACAAGTTAGTTGTAGGGACATACTTGGTAAGGTATTTAATGTTTCTGAATATTCTAGCCGTGTGAGGGGTAAAGGATTTGGCGTAACTCCAAAAAGCTATTTTTCACATGAGAAGCGCACAAATCCATCTAATGAGCAAGTACTAGATAAGTTGAAAATCCTAACATAGCAAGTTGCATATTTGGTGAAAAAGGATCAGGAAAAGCATCTTCTGGAGTGTCAACGTGAAATACAATTAGAGAGTGAAAATGGTAGTTGCAACATTGGTCGTAAAAGTCTTCCAGAGGTAATTAATTACTTAATGAATTAAGAAATTTATTCAACCTAATTGTTTCACTAACTTATGTATTAACCATTGATTTAGGGTGTCTCATCTTGTGTGCTATATTTGTCCTCCCCTACTCATCGCATGGTTGGAAAAGGAACGTTGTAGAATACCTTGGGAGAAGTATTACACCATAATCTAATCCTTGTCGGCCATGTTAAAGTTTCTCATGTGATTGCTTTAAAACCATTTGCACCATTGCCTATACCTGACAACGATGAAGATATGAAGTTTTTGGGAGAAACAATAGGTAGTTACGTGGCATGGCCCAAAAAACTTGTTGGCATAGATACGATATGTTTAATTGTTATGTATGTTTACTTGTATGATTATGATTGATTATGTTTAATTGCTGATTTTTCCACTGTTAACTTTAATTTCACATTTATTTAGATTCTTACAAAGTCTAAAGGGAATGATAAGAAGATTCCTCACAACGAGTCAGTCACTTCACCAGAAAAGGTTTGACATATACATCAATTGTATACGAAATGATTAGCTTACTATAATAACTAACAAAGTGATCAACATCATTTTTTCATATTCAAGCAAAACCAACCAAAAATGTTAAGAAAGTTGATTCAAAAAACTAAAACCGCCGCACCTCAAATGCAGGTTCCTGGTAAAATATTTATTCTGTCACTAATTTATTTAGCCACTTCTCCTAAAATAAATATGCCAAAAATCAATCTGCTTCTCCTAATCCTAAATATGTTTCTCCTAAATCTGCTAGAAATTCGCCCCACCGCAAATGTAGGTTCGTGGTAAAAATAAATTTGCCAAAATTCAAAAACTGGATCGTGGAAAATCAGTTGCTGCTCCTAAAATAAGTCATCCGTGCCTTTATTGATTTGGGTTGTGTCTTGAGATAACATAAAAAATGAATATGGAGAGCAATGATGCACGTATCATACACATGGAGAAAGGTATTTTCGGAGAAAAGTATGAAGAATTACTTACTAAAGAGCATATATATGAACTTCTCAATCATAATAAGTTGAGTGCTACTGTCATCAGCATATACATTAGGTAATGTAAAGTACTTTGTTTAAGATAAAAATGACTTTTAATTGCATCACTACCACATTTATTCATAATTAATCTAATTTTATATTTTCATTGAAGGTATTTGTATGAAAAATTGGTGTGTATGCGCTAATTGACTGATAGATTTTCATTCTTATCTCCCCATAAGCTATCCATGTTTAAACTTGATGCAGTTAATGTAAAAAAATATATCATTGATATACTTTTGGAAAATAAAGAGAACGATAATTTGTTTCTTGCGCCATATAATTCAGGGTAATTAGATATTCTCTATCTATATATTTTTTAATTTATGATACTTTATTAGTTGTGTAAACAAATTTGTCAACTAAATTTTTGTTGCTGTAGGCAACATTGGGTGTTGTTTGCCATCGATTTCACCTCTGAATTTATATACAATTTAGATTCACTGCACGATCATTATAACAATCACTCGGATATAAAGAATATCTTCGATACGTAAGTAACATTCATTTATTTCTTACATTTATAAATAATGTGTTTGATAATTAAATAATAATCACATTTATTTGATAGTGTTTTACAAGTTTATTGCGTTCAAAGGGGTGCTATAGTGTCGAAACATTAGTCAAACAACATCACATGGATTCCAATAAATGTTTGAAATTTTTGTTATAGAACTTAATTATATGCCTTTAAAATTTTATTAACAATCAATGCATAAATATTTATTGGCGTACATATTTTATTTTATAGTGCCCTCGTCAAACTAACAACATACATTGCGGATACAATATATTGCGATTCATGAAGGAGATTGTTGATATGAATCGAAATATAATTGGAGAAACGATACGTTAATTTCATTATATTTTGATTTTCATATATATATATATATATATATATATATATATATATATTTGATTCTAACTTATTTATGTTTAAATATTATATCGCATAGTACTTTGATAACTCCAATTCAAAATACTCTGAAAGTGGTCTAATTGAAATAAAGGAAGATTGGTGTCAGTATGTGATCAAACTGAAAGTTATATAATTTGTTAATATGTGAGTTTCACATTGTAAACTATTATTGTATATTTTTGTGTGAACTGGTCATCATTCTAATTAGTTTATTTTATTTTTTGTTACAGTAGGGTAAAGTAAGAAATTGCTGGCAATTGGCATGCTGGAAATTGACATGCTGGAAATTGCTACTGACATGATATTGTTGTTGTGAATATGTAATTGATATTGTGAATATGTTGCTACTGTCAATATTGTTAATATTGTTGCTACTGACATGAACTTGTTGTTGTAAATATATAGTACTGATGTTGATAATATAATATATAATATAATATTTGAATTAAAAAATTACAATTGTGTCAATATGTGCTTGAAGAATATTATTTTGGAAAAAAATTGAAATCTCATTTAAAGATAGCATTTTTTTTTTTTAAATGTCATTAAAGATCTGTTTATACAAACCTGCATTTTACATTGCTTTTGAGAATAGATTTACAGCGTTTTTTAAAATGTACCTATTACGGCGTTTTTTTTTTTTGAAAAAAAGCGCTGTAAATTTAGTATAAGAAGCGTGCTATATATGCACCTATTACAACGGTTTTTTAAGAAAAGTGTTTAAAACTAGTCTAAGAGAAGTGTTGAGCGTTGTATATTTATACCTATTATGGCACATTTTTGTAAAAAGAACTGTAAAACTAGTCTAAGAAGCGCGATATATATGTACCTATTACAGGATTTTTTTGGAAAAAAACGATGTAAAATTAGTATAAGAAGCGTGCTATATATGCACCTATTACAACATTTTTTTAAGACAAGCGTTGTAAACTAGGCTAGGAGAAGCGCTGAGCGCTATATATTTATACTGATTACCGCACTTTTTTATTTTAAATAGCGTTGTTGTATCTTTTAACAGCAATAGATACTACAACATTGTAAAGGGCTTAAAAAAACGCTATAAAATAATATTTTTGACGTAGTGGGATCTACAACATGTATGACCTATCAAGATGAGGGTTTTGGAATACTTGGATTCATAGTAAAAGTTCTTTAAACAGAAATCCTAAAACACAAGATGAAGAGATGAGCAACCAGAACTCGTCCGCTCATGGTTCTTCCTCGAGTGTACTCCTAATGCCTTGAATACTCTTCAGATGAGCTCATGGTTCTTCCTCGATTGTACTCCTAATGCCTTGAATATTGTTCCAATGGGAAGAAGAAGCTATTTTATACTGAGGACCATATAACATCGACTCATAATTCTTTGATCCATATCAATTAATTAATAATTTAATCTAAAAGCTATTTAGTCTTATTCTTTATATGATCACAATTCTATGAAGTCACTTATTAACAAATAACTAATAGAATTATAATTGAAAATATATGCTCACATAATATTTTTGGAATATATTATATTCTAATATAATATAAAAATTCCAACAATCTCCCACTTGGACAATATATAGTAATAATTATACGAAGAGTTCTTTAGGCGCACATTTAAATGTTATTTATCTTTAGATTTTTATTTTACAATTTGGTCTATTTCATACATCAATAATGAGACCACCACGAATGTCGTCACTAACATATAATGTGACTAAACTCCAACGACCGTCATGTTTCTAAGGTCAGCCCAACACGTTACGAGACTTAAAGCGAAACTATCATACGATACCTTTTCAAAGTAAAAAAAAATCAATTATTAATATATTATTTTAAATTTATCTTTCACATTTTTTCCGATGAAAAATCATTGATCAAATTATTGTAACGATTTCTGTAAGACCCATAATTTTAAAGTACCAGTTATGTATTTTTGGTGTATTTTGGATTTTGGCTCGGAGGCTTTTAAGCCAAAGTTAATAATATTTTGGAGTTTTATAATCAAAAAGATATTTTGATGCCAATTAAAATTTCTCGTCGATAAATGAATTGAATTTAACTGCGATGAATCCTTTACGGAGAATTTAATGCGTTTCGGGTGAAACAGTAATTTAACAAATGTCTAGATTTTGAGATATTTGTTAAGTTATATTTTATATCTATATATGTTTGGTTGGAGGGAAAAAGAAAGGAAAACTAGAAGGAAGGAAAAGGAAAAGAAAATAGTATAAAAGGAAGGAAGGAAAAAGGAAGAAAGGAAAAAGAAAGGAAAGAAAAAGAAAGGAAGGAAAATTGAAAATTCCATCGTCTTCTTCCTCTCCCACGGCCAAATTTCTCTCCTTTCTCCCATTTTCATTTTTGACGCTTTCTTTTCTTCAAAACTAGTAACCCAAGGTTGGGTGAGAATTAGATCAAGGTTTTCGCA
>NC_021164.2:31215167-31229060 GCF_000331145.2 Cicer arietinum
GTTTCGAGGACGAAACTAATTTTAGGGGGGGAGTAATGTAAGACCCATAATTTTAAAGTACCAGTTATGTATTTTTAATGATAAATTGAAATTAACTGCGGTAAATACTTTACGGTTAATTTAAGGCGTTTCGGGTGAAACGGTAATTTAATAAATATCTAGATTTTGAGATATTTGTTAAGTTATATTTATTATATATATATGTTTGCTTGGAGGGAAAAAGAAAGGAAAACTAGAAGGAAGGAAAAGGAAAAGAAAATAGTATAAAAGGGAAAGAAGGAAAAAGGAAGAAAGGAAAAACAAAGGAAAGAAAAAGAAAGGAAGGAAAATCTAAAATTTTCCATCTCCTTCCTCAGTTCAGCCGCGAGCCATTTTCCTCCTCCTCCCATTTTCAGTTTCGTCGCTTTCTTTTCTTCAAAACTAGTAACCCAAGGTTGGGTGAGAGTTAGATCAAGGTTTTCGCAACTCCACTCTTCCTCTTTGATTCGAAAACGAAGAAAAACGGTTTTTGAGATCCAAACACAAACCCCTCCGTTTCTTCTAGATCCAAACCTCATTTCTCGAAGAGATAGAAGGGAAAGTTGCTCACCACCACGCTACGGTGCTAGTGAACTAATTTGGAAGCGGCGTTGCGAGCGGAGATTTTACCGGAATTACTCGCGGTACCGGAAACGCACGTTAAAGCTAACGTTGAGGTAAGGGCTCCTTCCAAACTTCTAGTTTGCATTAGGGACTTATCTGTGGTTGTGTGGGAAGGAATTTGTTAGGGTTAAATGTATCGATTTGGGGAAAAACGAAACTAGTGCGTTATGGGTAAAACCTTAGAGTTAGGTTTTGTTTATAATGATGAATGTTTCGTGGTAAATGAATTTGAATGTCATTGTGTATGATTATGAGTAAATGAAATTTGATGTATCTGGGTGTTATGTTTGCTTTGATTTGTGTTCGTTGTATTTGGCGTGTCCATACTTGATGTTTGTTAATTGGTGTGGTTGTTGTGAATTATGGTTTGAATGTGAGAGTATGTTTGAGTTTGTTTCCGTGGAATTTGAAAACCATTAGAGTTAAACGAGTATTAAAAATGGGGAATCTTTTAATACCTCGGTTTACTTAATGTGCATTTGAGGAAAAGGTTCAAGTTAACTGGGCGTTGAGAATGGGGAATCTCTTAATGTCCCGGTTACTTAACGATCGTTTTTGAAAATCGTTCCGGTAAATGAGTGTTAAGAAAGGAGAATCTCTTAATGACTCGTTTACTGAATGTCTTGTGTGAAAATCGCTTAAGTCAAAAGTATATTGAGTATGGGGAATCTCTTAATATGTCTGTTTGCTGAACATTTCGTTTTGAAAATTATTAAGTTAAATCAGTATTAAGAATGGGGAATCTCTTAATGACTTGGTTACTTAATGTTTGTGGTGAAAGTCGTTTAAGTTAAATGGGTATTAAAAATGGGGAATCTTTTAATATCTGCATTTGCTTAACGATTGTTGTGGATGGAGTCAGTATATGCTCATGCATTTTCATGCTTTTTGTAAATCGTGCAGACCCGTGATAGGTGGCACCTTGATAAATAGTACTTTGGCCTGTGATAGGTGGTACATTTATGATTTACGTTTTTGAAAACCGTGCAGACCCGTGATAGGTGGCACCTCGATAAACGATACGGGCCCGTGATAGGCAGTACGTTTATGGTTTTCGGTTTTTTTTGTAAATTGTGCAGACCCGTGATAGGTGGCACCTTGGTAAATAGTACTTTGGTCTGTGATAGGCGGTACAATTGCTATACCATTTTGAAACCCATGATGTTGTATTGATTGTGTTATAAATGTTAAGTGTTATGTTTTGGAATTTGGTGATAACATGTTGGATTGCAATACCATTTTGAAACCCATGATGTTGTATTAATTGTGTTATAAATGTTAAGTGTTATGTTTTGGAATTTGGTGATAACATGTTTGCTTGCAATACTATTTCGAAACTAATGATGTTGTAGCGATTGCGTTATCAGTGCTAAGTGTTAGGATTTGAGATTATGTATGAATGTGATTGAGTTAGTTATGAATTTTTGGAAAAATGATGAGGGAAATCGATTTCCCAATCGATTGGATGAGTTGCAGGAAGTTCACCATTTTGACCTAATCGATTTGCCAATCGATTGTATAAATATGTCTTTCAAAATCTTTTAAGAAATCGATTTGGCAATCGATTGGCAGAGAGGCAGGAACTCAGCAAAACTGCCAAAATCGATTTGGAAATCGATTTGGCAACCCAGGGACTCATCAGAACTGACAAAATCGACTTAGAAATCGATTTGGTCATGCAGAAACTCAGCAGAACTGACCAAATCGATTTGGCAATCGATTGGCTCAGCAAAAGTCCTTATTTTGAGTTAGATAATCGATTGCTCAATTGATTTATCAATGCTTTGGTCAGTTATGTATTACTTGATGGTTTGAGAACTTCATTTTGAGTTCATTGTTAATTGGCAAGCATTGTATGAACTTTTAGCATATGGAAAATCCTTTTAAGGTGCATGCTTAGTTGAAAGGTTATTTTGTGCATTTAAAACTTAAATGTTTTGTGTTATCTGTTAATTTCGGTTGGTGACCCTTTACAATTATTGTGGAAATCTGGGCTTTGCCCTCAGATGAGTGTCAGGACGGTCATACCGGTTCGTACCCTACAGACGGGAATGGAGATGGGAACGTTTGACTGCAGTCACATTAGGAGGATCTCACGGGGCGCGTGGAGATACTCAGGGCGTATAGCTTTTTGGTAGGATGATCATATTAGGATGATGTATAGGAACTAGGTGTCCTTCTTTTTGGATTGGAGTATTTTTAGTTTGGGAAAACTGTATTTATACTATTATTGCCAGTACGACTTCTTATGTGAATGGGTTCCATGTACCATTTATGGTTGTGTAAATGTTTTGGATTTATAATTGGAGAAACTTTTCCACTGCTTGTAAATTTTAATGACTCAGTTATTTATCCAAAGGCATTTCTTTATCTATTTCTCTTTTTAGTTTAATTACTTTTAAAAAAAAAAAAAATATACCCTCGCTTTGAAAAACGGGGTGTTACAATTTCATTTAACAATTACTTTTCAATCGATAATCACACAAGTGAAATTCAAAACAAAAAGTAAAATCAAAGCATGAAACTAGAAAGTATAGTCAAGGTGAAAAAACAATTGTTTTATCCTCTTGATAGCAAAGTTTCATATCAAAGTTTCAATATGATATTTTTAGAGACCTATATATTTTTTAGTGAGAAACAATGGCCTATAATGTCATAAGAAGCTTCTAACGATACCTTTATCATAAATAGGTGAATAGACCCTTATCATAAACATGTGCATTATGGTTGTGATTGAGAAGAATCAACACAAATATCAATTAAAATAATGATTATACCAAAAATTAAAAATCAAATGCCTTTTTTGCCATACTTTTTTGTTTTTATCCATACTTGTTGGAGGCCTACGAGTTTTTATAGAATATGTTTATTGGGCATATGGACAATATAAAAACTAAAGTAAAAAATAGACTAAATTGCATGTGCGGTCCCTTAATTTAATTTCAGTTAACGTTTTAGTCTTTTATCTTTTTTTTTCCGAGTTGGTTGTTTATTTTAATTTTAAGTGACAATTTGATATTTTATGTTTTAAAATGTCAACAATGTTGTCCTTCTTTTTACATAAAATCATCAAAATTTTCAAACAAAACCCATAAAATTCATTATCATCTTCAATA
This sequence comes from Cicer arietinum, assembly GCF_000331145.2. Taxonomy (NCBI): domain Eukaryota; kingdom Viridiplantae; phylum Streptophyta; class Magnoliopsida; order Fabales; family Fabaceae; genus Cicer; species Cicer arietinum. The sequence continues at coordinate 31,218,926 of NC_021164.2, forward strand.
AAATGCAAATTTAATCAAATTCATAACTTAAATCTTTAAGAAAAACTCATATTTTCATTATTTATTTGATGTTGTTGGAGATGAAAATATGAGTTTATTTGAATATTTGAGTTATGCATTTGATGAAATTTGCATTATATTCAATATGATTATTAATTTTATGGGTTTTGTTTGAAAATTTTGATGATTTTTTTGAATTTTTGTATAAAAAAGGATAACATTGTTGACATTTTAAAACATAAAATATCAAATTGTCATTTAAAATTAAAATAAATGACCAACTCAAGAAAAAAAAAAGATAAAGGACTAAAACGTTAACTAAAATTAAGTTAAGGGACCGCGGGTGCAATTTAGCCTAAAAAATATGTATTTTGGTGAGCCTAATGCAAGGGTTTTATGGGCCTCTCACTTAGGCCGACACTGCATATTGTTATCATAGAGTCTATCTCTATATGTTCTACTATTCAAGAAAAATAACATGTATGTAAATACACTTTATAAAAGTAGTTGAGTTATGCCACACTATAACTTGAGTGGTCTTTCAAAACCTTTACTATAAGAAACCAAGTAACATAATTATATCAACTATTTCCTGAATTAAGAAGTCCACTTTATGTAGACATCTAAAATATCAGAATGAGACATATTGATGATCTCCAAATTGTAAGATATTTGATTTGTGAGCATAAACTCTATATTGTTTTTATAGTTGCTTTTGTCAACAATTAAAAAACATGAATTGCTTAAGCATCTAAAGGTGCAAAAAAACACAAGAAATGGGGGTTTTGAATTGTGTTTACCGTTTTAAAAATTATTTTCTTTTCTTCCAAAGATTGTTCTTTATCAAAATATTCAACTTACTATTGAAAGAGGTTTAGCAAGGGTAAGGTTGAATAATAAAGAACTAAAAGACGATAGTTAAAAGAGACTAAAGAGACACATATATTTTTATACTAGTGCACAACAACTTGTTACTACCTCTAGTCCTCACCGTACAGAGATATTTTTTCTCAATACAGTTGAAGACTTAATCCCTTTTTCGAATAAATAGTTGTACAAATATTTTTTTTCTGACTCTGTAAGCTTTGAGTACTTTTCTATAGCCTTTTCAGGATTTTGTTCCTAGAACCATTCTTCAACATACTAGCATCCTGTTGTTGAGGTTAATGAGGGTCATTGTACCTTTTCAGGTGCCTCTTTGACGAAGAAAATGTTGTGTCACTATCAGGTTGATTTACATTGGTTCTAGTTTGTGTTTGAATTGACACAAAGTTTGTTATTTGGATTCTAACTTTTATTGAGAGGATGTTACATATTCAATCCTATATCAGTTCAAGTGTATGAAAACAATTTTACTGGTTTACATCAATTCTAGTAACTCTCTACTGAGAGGATTTTTTATTTATGTTTTTTGATGTGTTCTTGGCTTTTCAGAATTATATTTTTTGTTTACTTCTTCTCTCTAGTTACACCTTTTTATTTTGATTCAACCAATTCATCTTAAATACAAGGAGGAAATGTTTCTTGAGATGTTTTAGTTAGAAGTCTTTTAGGGCATTGCCTTTGTACTTTAGGGTCAGACATGTGTACTGCATTTTTCAGCAAGACATCTTGTATCCTCATGGATTTCAACAATTGAACCATTGAAGATAAATCTACCCATTGAGCTCAGACTAACTCCCATTAATCACTCCTTAGAATATGTATGACAATCAAAGGAACATTGGGAATGAGATCAGATGATAGAATAGTCAGAGTACTGTCTTATAGACAATCAAAGCCAACATATTATTAGAGGATATACATTATCATAGAAAACAGATAATGGGTGATTATCACTGGATGCACACAATCAGGGGGTACATTTATCATATAATGTTTTGTATATCATGATATTGTTAACTTTAGTTAGAGTGTTGACTTTTCTAAAAGAATTTGACTTTGTTAGAGCGTTGAATTTTTCAGATGCATTGACTTTGTCAGAGCATTGACTTTATCAAAGGATATATAAAAGTTTATAGTCAAATGGTTGATGAGATTATTAGAGGCAGTGGTAGTCACTTGCTTGTCACGCTAGTCAGAGTTAAAGGCAAAAGAATTATTGTCACACTTATGTATGAGAGTAGGGGTGAGAATAGATTATGTCGTTCGTTAGGGGCATATGGTCTGGCATACTTAAAGCCCGGTATGGCCTGCTTTATTTAATAAAAAGGCTAGACTCAAACTTCTCTCTTTCTCTCTCTCTCTCTCTCTCTCTCTCTATATATATATATATATATATATGGAGGGTATCCGGTGAGAACTGATAGTTATTATGAGAAACGAGAACTATTAATAATAACCATTGGATTTAATTAACGTATAAGATTAAATTACTCACAAAAGATGTTATGTGATTGTATTCTCACTCAATAACTCTTGGATACTATATGCTATTATATCTCTCAATTTATTTTCTTTTTATTTGTGTTAATAATTCGAATAAAACTCCTTAATGTTGTATCCAAAAAATAAAACTCCTTCCCGTACATGTGAGATAAGATTATTTAAGGATTTTATTTTCATTTTTATATTTTTTTGAGTCAAGGATTTTAATTGAATTAAACCTGTGTTTTTAATGTTTACCAAAATAAAAACTAGGGGTGTACACGGGTTGGGTTTGGTCGGTTTTGACAAAATCTAATATCCGACTCGATCGATTATCTTTTGGTTGGATTAAGTTCTAAATCCGTATTTTGTTCATTTAACATGACCGATCCGACCCAATCGAGAACAGGCTGGGTTGGGTTGGGTTGGTGGGTTATACATAAATAATAACCTGTTTTTTATTTTATAGGAAAATTTATTGAATGAAAATATATTTAATACTTGAAAGTCTCAAAAACTATAAAATTTCAATCACATCATTCAATTCTTTAAAAAAGCCAACAACCTCTCACACACAAAAATAAATCCAACAATCTTCAAATACATAAATAAATTCAACAACAGTAAATCAATAAAATATGAAAAATCATCAATTCTAAGCAATGTCAACTTCAAGTCCAAACACTTAACAAGTTCCTTAAATTATAACATGTTGTAGCCGAATACAGACTCAAGTCAATAGCAAAAAATGAATATCTATATTCAACTATGAGATGGTGTAGCTGAATACAAATGCTAAGTCAGTAGCTAAAACTGCACTTTTGTATTCGACTACAACATGGTGTAGTCGAATACAAAACCAAGTTAGTGGAAAAATTCAATCATTTGCATTCGACTACAAGGTGTTGTATTCGAATACAAGGTTAAAATTTCCAAATAAAATTGAATGTTACAAGAGGTTTATTCGACTGTACTCCTGTTATAGCCGAATACAACTGCGAAACAATGCAATATTTTAGTTCATATACAACTTGGATTATTGTATATGTTCATCAAACCTCTATGAATGATTGCCACTGATCTGAAATGATGTCTAAGGAGTATAAATACTTCTTATATTCAGATTTAACGGATCCATCTTTTCAACAATCTATACATCAATCTTAAAACAACTTGGAACAAACTTTCTGAAATATTTTGATTTATTCAAAGTATTATTTTTATTTTTAAAGTATAGATTTTACATTGTCATATCATTGTTAAATATTCTCTATTGTACTTGAAATTATATTAGATTGTTATCATTGTACTCAATTGCTATACACTCTTAATTTCAGTTAAAGTCATTATTGTAAAACCACTCAACTTATTGGGTAAATTGAGGAAAATTGTGTACTTTCTTCAAGTGTTGTAAACTAGAATAGGGGGTTGTTATCTTAGGGTGATTGTTAGAAGTTTGTAACAGAAGTCTTAAAGTTAGACTTGTACTTATTCTAACAAATAGTGGAAAATCTCTTGTGGTGTGCAAGAGGACTTGATGTATCCTTGGTTTTAAGGGGAACCAAGATAAATTGTTGTGTTCTTTATTTTTCTTCCATTTACATTCTTCCATACACCAATCCTAAACAGAAAAATAATTCACTAAGACTCTAAAAACCAGAAAATTTATATACACATATTTCACCCCCCCTCCTCCTCTTAGGTGCGCCTCTATACTAACATAATCTCTAAGAATCACAATGCCAAACACAAAAGAGACGTCCCTCATATCTTTCAACGCTAAGCTTACTAAAGAGATATATCAGTTTTCCACAACAAAATATCGAAATAAATTAAATTCAACACATTAAACTAGACATATAATCTTATTCCCACTAGCCTTGCAAGTCCCATAATTGTTTGCAACAGTCATCTCAAAGCCATGAGATAATATTACCTTACAGGACATTGTGGTATTACTCATGAGACTTATTCATTAGCTCAAAGATTGATTAGATCAGTTTGCAAGTCAGTTACTTTGTGTTTTGACATAAAATTTATTTTGATTTGAACTATATTGTTTCGGTAATGTTGTCATTTAGAAATGAAATATTGACATTCAGCTTATATAGCACAAAAAATCCTTATAAACAATAAGTGTCATGATTGTCCTAATAGATCCTTTCAAGAATATCAATTAGACTTTCTCTTTACCTTTAATCCTTTATGAAACTAATTGATAGTGTTTCAGCAAATGTATTGAATCAATGCAAGTAATAATAAAATGGTAGTACCAAGTGTCGAACTCAAGGATTGCATTTTACTATTGAATTTTATTTAATTACTAAAATTGAACAAAAAGTTTCCAAGTTGATTGAAATAATATTTAAAATTAACAACAGTAATAAATTTGATCCTTTATAATAAGAAAAATGATAGGAATGAGTTTCACTTCCAATCCAACCTTGGTGTCTAATTTGATCCTAGTTATTGAATTCATTTATTGAATTATTATCGAATTCTCTTTATTATTCTTGCCCTAATGTCTTAGTGACAAAACCTTTAATTCCAAAGTAACCCCTAATTTCTTAGTAGATTTAAGATTAGAATTAAGCGTTACTGTACATGAATTATCTCGTTAAACTAATGTCTTTGCAACTAATTTAATTGGTTTCATGACATATATCTATCCCTAGACTACAAATTCATGATTTTCTCATCTCAAGCATTCGTAAAGTCCACTTCCGTTTCAAAATACAAATCGTAGAACATTTTAATATTGATCAAGCAATAAAAAGCTTTAAGCACAAAGATGAGAAAAATATTCAATAAACTCATTCATATAACTAGAAATCAAATCATAAAAATAAGAGTTTCATCTTGTTACACTCATCCCTAATAAATAGGGTTTAGTTACTCATGACAGAGATAGAAAAAGATAGAGATTAGAGAAGAATTACAAGAAAGATTCATGAATGATTCTTGATAAACTGCTCCAATGGCGTTAGAAACAGTCGTCTTTGAGTTTCTATGCTAGGGCACAAGTCTCCCAACTTCCCTATAGTCAAAAAGGTCCTAGAAAGTGAGAAAAAAAATTGAATTTTAATGAATGATGACGCGTGCCACACATCCCAGGCGCATGCTTTGCGCTTCAAGCGCGTCCCGACAGTGGAAAAACGCAGAAAATGCGCCTTAGGTGCGGTTGTTGCGCTTCAGGCGCACAACTTCTTTTGTTTGACGTTTTCTGCATTTTTAGCCAGTTTAGAGTCTGAATTGAGTTACAATGTCCTCATGAGAGTTGTAGCGATGGATCTTAGCTTTCATTTGCACTTCGTTTGACTCAAATTAGACATCTACAACTCCTGATATGGCTGAAATACTCCACATAGGTAATATTGATTTCTCACCAAAATTCAGCACTACACTAAAACAAAAAGCAACGTAAAATTACTAAAAAAATATCTACTTAATCAAGGAAATATATCAAATCACTACTTAATTTAACTAATGGTTAAAGATAAATAAGATTAAAAACAATGAAAAATATGCATATGATGAAGAGTCATCACTAATGTTCTAGTTATTGAGAATGTTGAATTTGATCATCTTAAATAGTAATTTTCTTAACTTGATTAAGAGAAAGAACAATAATATCCTTACGATGAACCAAATTTTCTACATTAATAGCAACGGTATGAATTGGTTTGAGGAGAACACAGTCCAAAATCATCAAATTCTTTCGAAAGCAAATTTTTATTCAAGATATTTGTATATGATATGATATATCCAAATGTTATTATCGACATTGGCGGAACTATGTATATTGTATGGGGGCTTTTGCCCCAACAAAGTAAAAAAATCACACAAAGTGTCTAATAATTTTTATTTTATCCTGTAAAATATAGTTTTTACCTCTCTATAAATATTTTGCCTTAATTGAAGTTTTGGCCCCTCTACTATTATCAATTCACGGAATTGGTCTCCCTATTTTAAAAGTTGACAATTTTGATCTGTTCGTCAAATTTTTGAACTAAAAAATGACGACGTGACATATTTTTAATGGTGTAACCTACAATTCTATGATATAGAACCATTTAGATGTATTAATTATTAATATTTCATTAATTAAATAAAAAATATGAAAAAATTCTCTAGTTGAAAGTTAAATTTTAACGGCATTTTATTCTTATTTCATGGATATTAATCATTATACATCATCATATCATATGTCTTGTTATTTAAAGCATCTCACGTCATAATTTTTTAGTTAAAATATTAGAGGAAAGGACTAAAAAGATCGACTTTTAAAATAGGGGTCCATTGTAAAATACATGTTTTTGATGTAGACAAAGATCAACAAATATGATCAAAGCAACAAGCTCAAAAAGAAGTTCAAATATCTTCATTGATAAAACGTTAAATCCAAACATATTAGATGTTTAATGTAAAGGTAAATGATACAACCAATACTTCAAATACATGAAAACCATTAATATTTACATATGCATATAAAGTATTTTCAAAAGTCAAAATTACTTTAACAAAGTCTTAAAACTAATATTTTTGACAAAATACAAAGGTGTATTTGTATACATCATAGTGTATTCGAATACAGATGCAAGTCATAAGCAAAAGCTTCACATCTGTGTTCGACTATGACCTGCTGTAGTCGAGTACATAGCAAGTCAGTAGCCAAATCCTTTGCATGTGTATTCGACTCGTAGTCGAATGCAAAACAAGTCAATAGCCAAAAAATTTACATCTGTATTCGACTACGCCCATCCGTAATCGAATACAAAGCAAGTCAGTAGCTAAAAATTTTGCATATGTATTCGACTACGCCTTTCTGTAATCGAATACAATGCAAGTCAGTGGCAAAAATCACGAATTTGTATTCGACTACATAAAGGATGTACTCGAATACAAGGTGCAAATTTTGAATAAATCTGAACGTTACAAAGAGGTGTGCTCGAATACATACATCCTGTATTCGAATACAACTAGAAGCAATACAATTTTTTAGAACTGAAATGGTTCTAGATCATTGTATTTGTTCATCAAACCTCTTGGATCAATGGCCACAAATCTGAAGAGATGTTTGTGGAGTATAAATACACCATAACTTCAGATCAAAATTATACAATCCTTTCAATCAAACCTTGAACAACTTTGAACAAAATTCTGATTTTTACAAAGTACTTGCATTTCATTTTCATATCATTCAGAAAAGTTCTCAAAGTACTTGAAGTATTATTGGATTGAAATCATTATACCTCTCTTATATCCCTATTCCAAATCATATTGTATCACATGTCAAAGAAAGTAGTACTTTCTTAAATTAGCTTAATCTAAGATAGTAGTGTGCTATCTAGAAGTATTGTTAGAAGTTTGTAGCAAAAATCCCAGGGTGGGAATTGTACATTTTCTGAAAACAAGTGGATTAATCTCTTGTGGTGTGCAAGAGGACTGGATGTACCCTTTGTCATAAAAGGAACCAGGACAATTCTATTGTGTTCTTTATTTTTCTGCCATTTATATTTTTACATACATCAATCCTAAACTAAAAAATAATCCACTAAGACTCTAAAAACCAGAAAATCTCCTAACACCTAATTCACCCCCCTCTTAGGCGTACCTCTGTACTAACAATTGGCATCAAAGCAGGTTCCGGTAATTTGCTCCTCGATCCTTATTAATGGCTTTTGCACAACCAGTTTTTAGAGATGGTGGTAGTAGCAATAAACCACCATGTTTCGTTGGTGAACACTATGACTTTTGAAAGATACGCAAGCAAGCATATCTTGAGGCACAAGGAGATGATATATGGGATGCGGTAGAAAATGGTCCCTATGTTTCAAAAACAGTCATCAGCAATAAAGAAGAGATAAAGATAAAAGTCTCATGGACATATGATGACAAAAAGCAAGTGTTGTTTGATATAAGGCCAAAAACATGTTATAATCGACACTTGGAATGGACGAATTTTTCCATATATCTCATTACAAAACAACTAAAGAAATATGGGATACACTTGAAGTAACACATGAAGGAACTATTGAGGTAAAACGTTCCAAACTCAACACATTATCTCAAGAATATGAATTGTTTTGAATGCAGCCCAGAGAATCTATTCTGGACTTGCAGAAAAAAATTTCTCATCTGACCAACCACTTGACAGCTCTTGGAAAAATCTTCACTAATGATGAATTGAACCTTAAAGTTCTGAGATCATTAACAAGGGCATGGCAACCTAAAGTAATGGCAATTTCTAAAAAGAAAAGCCTATCAAAGATGTCTCTTTCTGCACTTTTTGGAAAACTCCAAGAACACGAAATCGAACTTGGAAGGTTAGAACAAAATGAAAGTCAAGAAAAGAAGACCAAAAACATTGCTCTAAAGACTGAATCAAGAGAACAGATAAAAGACGAAAATTCAGATGAAGATGAAAATATTACGTTCCTTGTTAAGAAATTTGGTAAGTTTCTTAAAAATGACAAAACTTTCAAAAGGAAAAGTTTTAGGAAGAAAGATAGTTCTACTTCAAATCAAAACTTCACTTGCTTTGAGTGCGGAAAGCAAGGACATATCTATCTCAAGAATATGAATTGTTTTGAATGCAGCCCAGAGAATCTATTCTGGACTTGCAGAAAAAAATTTCTCATCTGACCAACCACTTGACAGCTCTTGGAAAAATCTTCACTAATGATGAATTGAACCTTAAAGTTCTGAGATCATTAACAAGGGCATGGCAACCTAAAGTAATGGCAATTTCTAAAAAGAAAAGCCTATCAAAGATGTCTCTTTCTACACTTTTTGGAAAACTTCAAGAACACGAAATCGAACTTGGAAGGTTAGAACAAAATGAAAGTCAAGAAAAGAAGACCAAAAACATTGCTCTAAAGACCGAATCAAGAGAACAAATAAAAGACGAAAATTCAGATGAAGATGAAAATATTACGTTCCTTGTTAAGAAATTTGGTAAGTTTCTTAAAAATGACAGAACTTTCAAAAGGAAAAGTTTTAGGAAGAAAGATAGTTCTACTTCAAATCAAAACTTCACTTGCTTTGAATGCGGAAAACATGGACATATCAAGGAAGATTGTCCAAACCTTATTAAGAAAAATGCCATAAAAAAGAAAGACTTCAAGAAGGCATACATAGCTTGGGAAGACAGCAAAGTGAGTTCATCTTCAGAAATAGAAAGTGAAGAATGCGCTAATGTTGCATTGATGGCATCACATCAATCAGATGACGAAGAAGAGGTTAGTAAAATAGACTCCCCTCATCATCATAAAACTAATAGTGAATCGATTTTAGAATATAATGAGGCTCAAAATGCCATCAAGGAACTACTTATTGAATGTAAAAATCTGTTCAAACTAGTGCCAACACAAAAGAGACAAATCTCAAGTCTTCAAGAAAAAGTTGACATTATGGAAAAGAATTCTGAAAAACTAAAACAAAATTTTGCATGCAATAAATGTGATTCCCTCTCCTTCAAGATTGTTCAATTAAATAGAGTAATTGAACGATACGAAAAAAGAACAAATAGGCTTGGAAAATATTTTAAATATGCAAAGATACTCAAATGACAAAAGTGGTCTTGGATACTCAAAATTTGATAAACCAAGTTTGAATAAGACCATTTTTGTCAAAGCAAGGAATCAATCCAATCAAGAAAAGATTATAATTATGAAAAAGGATCACCATTATAAAGAGAAAATTATTCAAAGTAAATCTCATACACATGCTTTTAAAAATAGATTTACTCCTACTTGTTCTTATTGTG
>NC_021164.2:31229189-31229592 GCF_000331145.2 Cicer arietinum
AAAGTACCTCAAATATGTGGTACTTAGATAGTGGATGCTCTAAACATATGACGGGTGATATAACAAAATTTTCAGCCTTGACTCTTGAATCAAAGGGATATGTGGTCTATGGAGACATCAACAAAGGAAAAAATTTAGGCATTGGAAAAGTTGGCACAACCCCATCCCCCTCGATTGAAGATGTACTATATGTTGAAGGTCTAAAACACAATCTCATAAGCATTAGTCAGCTTTGCAATAAAGGATACAAGATAGCCTTCAACAAAGATGAATGTATCATCCAAAATGAAGCTACAAATGAAATACAATTTATCGGTAAGCATTTCAAAAACATCTTTATACTTAATCTTGACGATTTATCCTTAAAAATGAAATGTCTTTTGGTAAGCGACAATAATGATGC
>NC_021164.2:31229765-31231937 GCF_000331145.2 Cicer arietinum
AGTAATCAATCCAATCAAGAAAAGATTATAATTATGAAAAAGGATCACCATTATAAAGAGAAAATTATTCAAAGTAAATCTCATACACATGCTTTTAAAAATAGATTTACTCCTACTTGTTCTTATTGTGACTCCTAATACTTGCCATGTTAGAAACATTAGTGTTCCAAAAGGGCATTACGTGTGGGTAGAGAAAGGTACTAACCATCAAGGACCCAAAGCACATTGTGTACCTAATAAAATTTGATTTTAATGTTGCAGGTATGCACGAAAAGTACCTCAAATATGTGGTACTTAGATAGTGGATGCTCTAAACATATGACGGGTGATATAACAAAATTTTCAGCCTTGACTCTTGAATCAAAGGGATATGTGGTCTATGGAGACATCAACAAAGGAAAAAATTTAGGCATTGGAAAAGTTGGCACAACCCCATCCCCCTCGATTGAAGATGTACTATATGTTGAAGGTCTAAAACACAATCTCATAAGCATTAGTCAGCTTTGCAATAAAGGATACAAGATAGCCTTCAACAAAGATGAATGTATCATCCAAAATGAAGCTACAAATGAAATACAATTTATCGGTAAGCATTTCAAAAACATCTTTATACTTAATCTTGACGATTTATCCTTAAAAATGAAATGTCTTTTGGTAAGCGACAATAATGATGCATGGTTGTGGCATAAAAGAATTGCACATATTCACATGGATCATTTAAACAAATTGGTCAAGCATGATCTTGTTGTAGGCTGACCAAAAATGAAATTTATAAAGGATAAATTGTGTGACGCTTGTCAAAAAGGTAAGCAAACAAAGAACTCTTTCAAACCTAAAAATGTTATTTCAACTTCAAGACCACTTCAATTAATACATATGGACTTGTTTGGTCCATCAAGAATCAAAAGTCTTGGTGGAAACTCATATGGACTAGTGATTGTTGATGACTACTCAAGGTACACTTGGACCTTATTTTTGGCAAGTAAAAATGAGGCTTTTAAAGCATTTAAGAAATATGCCAAACTAGTCCAAAATGAACAATCAGCCAAAATTGTATCAATTAGAAGTGATCATGGAGGAGAATTTCAAAATACCTCATTTGAATAATTTTTTGAAGAAAATGGAATTTTCCACAATTTTTCTGCACTTATAACACCAAAACAAAATGGGGTTGTTGAAAGAAAGAACAGATCTTTGGTAGAGCTCGCAAGGACTATGCTAAACGACTCAAGCCTACCAAAATATTTTTGGGCCGATGATGTAAACACATCATGCTATGTTTCCAATTGAGTAATCATTCGGCCGATTCTTAAGAAAACTCCGTATGAACTCTACAAAGGAAGAAAGCCCAATATCTCTCATTTCCACATTTTTGGATGTAAGTGTTTCGTGTTAAACAACGGTAAAGACAACCTTGGAAAATTCGATGAAAAAGCCGATGAAGGTATTTTTATCGGCTACTAATTAACTAGTAAAGCCTTTAGAATCTTCAATAAATGAACCTTACTATTCGAAGAATCAATGCATGTAACTTTTGATGAAACTAACCCCGTGAAAGAGGACAACATTATTTCCTATGACGATGATGATTTTGAAAGCAATGAGACAAGCAAGGAACATCAACCTGATCAACCAAGTCAAGAAAGTGAAGTCAACATTGAAAAGCAAAATGATAATCTTCCTAAAGAATAGAGAACCCATAGATATCACCCAATTGATAATATCATAGGTGACATCAACAAAGGAGTCACAACAAGGCTAAAACTACAAGATGCTTGCTTGAACATGGCATTTGATTCTCAAATCAAACCCTCCAAAATTGGTGAAGCACTTAAAGATGATCAATGGATACTTGCCATGCAAGAAGAGCTCAACTAATTTGAAAGAAGCAAGGTATAGGAACTTGTTCCTAATCCTGGAAATAAACACATCATTGGTACAAAATGGGTGTTTAAAAATAAACTTGATTAGAATTGTATAATTGTCCGCAACAAAGCAAGATTGGTCGCTCATGGGTACAATCAAGAAGAAGGGATTGCCTTTGGTGAAATGTAAGACCCATAGTTTTTAAATCCTAAATTATGCAATTTTAGGGTATTGAGTGAGTTAAATACCAAAAATATATTTTTGGAAATTGGATTAAAATTATTTGTCGGAAAATAATTTACTTCC
>NC_021164.2:31232488-31245290 GCF_000331145.2 Cicer arietinum
TTCAAGAATAGAAACCCAAGGCTTAGTGGGTAAGAAAGCAAGAATTTCTCAGCTTCATACTTCCTCGATGTTTCGAAAACGAAGAAAAACGGTGTTAGGGATTTCAAAACCGTCAAACACAAACCTCCCCGTTTCATCTAGATCCAAGCTTCGTTTCACGAAGAGATAGAAGGGAAAATTGCTCACTACCACGCTACGGTGCTAGGGAACCCACTTAGGAAGCGGCGTTGCGAGCGGAGATTTTACAGGATTTACTCGCGGTACCGTAATCGAACGTTAAAGCTAACAAGAAGGTAAGGGCTCCTTCCAAATTTTTAGTTTACATTTAGGGACTTATCTGTGGTTGTGTGGAAAAGAATTTTGTTAGGGTTAGAGTGTTGATTTGGGGGAAAATGAATCTAAGGCTTTATGGGTAAAATCTTAGAGTTAGGTTTCGGTTATATTGATGAATGTTTCGTGGAAAATGAATTTAAACTCATTTATGTATGATTTTGAGTAAATGAAACTTGTTGTGTTTGAGTGGTGGATTGTGTTGATTTGTGTTCGTCGTATTTGACGTGTTCTTAATTAATACTGATGAAATTTGATATGTGTATGGTTGGATTTTGTGGAGAAATAAATTGATGTGTTTTGGTGTGGATCGTGGATTGAATTTGATAATATGTTTGAGTTTGTTTTGTGTGGAATTTGAAAACCATTAGAGTTAAACGAGTATTAAAAATGGGGAATCTTTTAATATCTCGGTTTACTTAATGTGTGTTTGAGAAAATCGTTTAAGTTAAACGAGTATTAAGAATGGGGAATCTCTTAATGTCTACGTTTACTTAATGTTGGCGTGAAAACCATTAGAGTTAAACGAGTATTAAAAATGGGGAATCTTTTAATATCTCGGTTTACTTAATGCGTGTTTGAGAAAATCGTTTAAGTTAAACGAGTATTAAGAATGGGGAATCTCTTAATATTTCTGTTTGCTTAATGTTTATTGTTAAAATCGTTTAAGTCAAATGAGTATTAAAAATGGGGAATCTTTTAATATCTCGGTTTACTTAATGCGTGTTTGAGAAAATCGTTTAAGTTAAACGAGTATTAAGAATGGGGAATCTCTTAATATTTCTGTTTGCTTAATGTTTGTTGTGAAAATCGTTTAAGTCAAATGAGTATTAAAAATGGGGAATCTTTTAATATCTCGGTTTACTTAATGTTGTTTTGGAAAATCGTTTAAGTTAAAAGAGTATTAAGAATGGGGAATCTCTTAATATTTCTGTTTGCTTAATGTTTGTTGTGAAAATCGTTTAAGTCAAATGAGTATTAAAAATGGGGAATCTTTTAATATCTCGGTTTACTTAATGTTGTTTTGGAAAATCATTTAAGTTAAAAGAGTATTAAGAATGGGGAATCTCTTAATATTTCTGTTTGCTTAATGTTTGTTGTGAAAATCGTTTAAGTCAAATGAGTATTAAAAATGGGGAATCTTTTAATATCTCGGTTTACTTAATGTTGTTTTGGAAAATCGTTTAAGTTAAAAGAGTATTAAGAATGGGGAATCTCTTAATATTTCTGTTTGCTTAATGTTTGTTGTGAAAATCGTTTAAGTCAAATGAGTATTAAAAATGGGGAATCTTTTAATATCTCGGTTTACTTAATGTTGTTTTGGAAAATCGTTTAAGTTAAAAGAGTATTAAGAATGGGGAATCTCTTAATGTCTTGTTTACTTAATGTTCATTTTGAAAATCGTTTAAGTTAAATGAGTATTAAGAATGGGGAATCTCTTAATGTCTACGTTCATACAGGAATTCAGCAAAACTGACAAAATCGATTTGGAAATCGATTGGCATTAAGTCAGGGGCTCAGCTATCCTGTCAATCGATTGCCCAATCGATTGAATTAAGCCCATAAGTCAAATTTCACTAAAAACCTTCAGGAAATCGATTTGGAAATCGATTGGCTTAGTAGAAATTCTTATTTTGAGTTAGATAACAGATTGCTCAATTGATTTATCAATGTCTTGGTTAGTTATGTATTACTTGATGGATTGAGAACTTTATTCTGATTTCATTTTTAATTGGGAAGCATTATATGAACTTTTAGCATATGGAAAATCCTTTTATGGTGCATGCTTAGTTGAAAGGTTATTTTGTGCATTTAAAAACTTAAATGTTATGTGTTAACTGTTAATTTCGGTTGGTGACCCTTTACAACTATTGTGGAAATCTGGGCTTTGCCCTCAGATGAGAGTCAGGACAATCCTACCGGTTCGTACCCTGTGGATGGGAATGTAGAGGGGAATGCCTGACTGGAACTATGTTAGGAGGATCTTACGGGGCGTGTGGAGATCACTCAGGGTGTTTAGTTTGTTTTGGAGAATGATCAGATTAGGTTGACATAGAGGGAATAGACGTTTTTCTTTTGAATTGTATTTATTTTAAAATGGAAGACTGTACCTATACGAATCCTGTCTGCTTGACATGTTATTTTCGATGGGTTACATGTACCACTTTTTGATGTGTAAATATTTTGGATTCATATTTTGAGAAACTTTTATGCTACTTGTAAATTATAATGACTCAATTATTTATCCAAATGTATTATTACCTTATTTAATTCTCTTATTTATTTTAATTTCTTTGTAAAAAAAAATACACCGTCGCTTAGAAAAACGGGGTGTTACATGAAACATTTGCCCCAGTAGCAAGGTTAGAAGCAATACATTTACCACTTGCTTATGCTTGCTCTATGAACTTTGAACTATTTCAAATGGATGTGAAGAGTGCCTTTCTCAATGGATACATTAATGAAGAAGTATATGTCAAAAAGCCACTTGGCTTTGAAGACTACAAAAATCCCTCACATGTTTACAAATTAAAAAAGGCTCTCTATGGTCTAAAACAAGCTCCAAGAGCTTGGTATGATAGATTAAGCACCTTTCTATGTGAACGAGGATTTGAAAAAGGGAAAGTCGATAAGACATTATTTGTTAAAAGAGATAATGGTCACACACTATTGGTACAAATCTACGTTGATGATATAATATTGGGATCAATAAACAATGACATATGTGAAGAATTCTCTTTAATAATGCAAGGATAATTTGAAATGTCCATGATGGGAAAATTAAACTATTTTCTTGGCCTTCACATCAAGCAACTCGAGCACGGCATCTTTATAAATCAAGCAAAATATTGCAAAGAATTACTCAAAAGATTTGAAATGAAAAACTGCAAGGAAAGTACGACTTCAATGGGCTCCAGAACCTATGTTGATAAAGATGAATCAGGTATTTCAATAGAGATGTCAAAATATCGAGGTATGATTGGATCTTTATTATATCTAACGGCCAGCCGGTCAGATATTATGTTTAGTGTCTGTTTGTGTGCAAGATTTCAGGCGGATCCTAAAGAATCGCATCTTGTAGCAGTAAAAAGAATTATGAAATACTTGAAAGGAACAACCAATGTAGGCATATGGTATCCAAAGGGTAGCATATGTAGTCTAGTTGGATATTCTGATTTAGATTATGCAGGATGCAAAACGGATCGCAAAAGCACAAGTGGCACTTGCCATATCATAGGTAATGCGTTAGTATCATGGTCCTGTAAAAAGCAAGCATGTGTTGCCCTTAGCACTGCTGAAGCTAAATACATAGCAGCAGGAAGTTGTTGTGCACAGACTCTCTGGCTCAAACAACAACTATATGATTATGGACTTGACCTCTGATGCATTCCTCTAAGATGTGATAACACTAGTGCAATCAATATTTCAAAGAATTCAATCATGCACTCTCAGACGAAACACGTCGATATACGCAATCACTTTCTACGAGATCAAGTGCTTAAAGGAAATGTTGAAGTAATGTTTGTGGATACACACAACCAATTAGCTGACATCTTCACAAAACCGTTACCTAAAGACTCATTTTACAAAATACGCGGAGAGCTTGGTATTTTACATGAAAAAAATCTTTAGATGGGCAAGGCAAAATTTATCATCTATCTTCAAAACTCTAAAATTTCCTCTTAAGTTGTTAAAATTAAATTCTTTGATGCCTATTGGCTCTTAATATATGAATATGTGCTTTACATGATGAAATTTCTGTGAAAAAAATTAGTTTTTAAGCAAAAATTCAAAGTTGTAGTCGAATACACAATGACCGTATTCGAATACAAAATATTCCAGAAATTCTTGTATTCAAATACAACCCCTGTGTATGACTAATACACATTCCCAGAACAATCTGTATTCGAATACAACAGGCATTAGTCGAAGACACCTTCACATTTTTGCCCAAATATAAAAGTTGTTTCACATTTTAGGGTTAATTTTACATTTGGTATTCGAATACACTGCCGTAGCCGTCCTTCTCTCCTCCAAAAATCTCATCAATCTTCCTTCCCACAAGTTACCCAATCAACCCACCTTGCAAACAAAATCAAATTCTACTCAAATCTTTCAATCAAAATCAGATTTCTCAAATCTGTCAAAAAATTTTCCCAGAACAATCTGTATTCGAATACAACAGGCATTAGTCGAAGACACCTTCACATTTTTGCCCAAATATAAAAGTTGTTTCACATTTTAGAGTTAATTTTACATTTGGTATTCGAATGCACTGCCATAGCCGTTCTTCTCTCCTCCAAAAATATCATCAATATTCCTTCCCACAAGTTACCCATTCAACCCACCTTGCAAAATAAATTAATTTCTACTCAAATCTTGCATTCAAAATCAGATTTCTCAAATCTATCAAAAAATTTCTCTCAAACCCATTTTTCACCAAACTGTCAAAACTTCATTTCTCAACATGGATGCACGCAAACGAGGACCAAGAACGAAGCATGCAGCAGTAGGTCCCTCAAGAAAGCGCACAAAGAATCCAAACATCACGAATTTATCTCGGCTTCTTTACACACCGGAAGAAATCGACCGGTTTCGCACACTATACTCTGACAAAAGACTCGTCATTCCAAAATACGGTACTTTGAATTCCTTCTCTACCTTTCAATTTCCTGAGTTGCTCAAAGCCCAACATGTTGAAGAATTTATTGGATACAAAGGTCCTGTCTATTCTAATTTAGTTAGGGTTTTCTATTGTAATCTCACCCAAGATGGAAATGTGCTAGTGTCTCGAGTCAAGGGCAAAACCATTCGGTTAAACACCAAAACCATTGGGGAAATCTTGAACATTCCCTTTGAAGGTCAAAATTTTTGTCCCAACAACTTGTGCAAATGGGCTGGTATGTCTAAATATGATGCTTATGTTGCCTTATGTCGTTATGACAAACGCACTATGGAGCAGAAGAGGACTCAGGCTGGTTCAAAATACGCACAGTAGCGGTATGGAGTTGAGAATCTTACCGTTGATTATCGTCTTATGTACTATTTTCTCAGTTACATTTTGGTTCCAAAGGCTGGAAATTACTCCCAAATTTCGGAGTTTGAATTACAGATCATGAACCTTATGTATGAAGGATGTCCACTAAACTGGGCATACTTTGTTAAATTTGTAATGTTTGGATCCAAAGAAGCAACTAGCTTACCATATGCTAAAGAAGTTTCTCGGATCTTGGAAGACTTTGGGGTGGATTTCTCTGACGAAGTCATGTATACACCCACAAAGGAAAACCTACTGGATTTGGGCGTTCTGCCTAGCATGAGGATAGTATGGAATGAGAAGCTTCAATCATATGTGCATAAAGGTGACCTTGGTCAAGCATCTGATGCCGCTCAAGAGGACACTGCTGGTCCCTCAAATGTTGTTGCCCAAGATGATGAAGACGGCGAGGAAACAACATCTAATGATGATTATATCTCCAATCACATGATCATGAACAGACTTGACTCTCTCCAAACCTTCATGCAAACCCAATTTCAAAATCTGACCACTTCTATCGACACTCGCTTCCACAACATCGAAACTACTATTGCTCGCAACTATGACACATTATCCCAGGATATTAGTAGTTTATCTGACAAGATTGATCATTTCCACATTCCAACGAATTTTGACTAGTTCGATGCTAGGAGTTCATTTGCTTGTGTAATATTTTTATGCTAGATTTTAATTATTTTAGTTTGGTTGTGTATCGATTAATGCTGACAATATTCAAACTTGCTTACCATTTCGGTCATTTTGATGTACTTATTTGAACATGACTCCATTCTTTATTATGTCATTCTCTTTTGTTTCCAAAGTGTGCTATTTTTCCTTTAATCGTGTTTATATGCTTGAAATTGTATGTTTCTATATTTTTCCTTCTTTTTGATCATGTCAAAAGGGGGAGAAAATTTGGTATTGCTGTTTCTTTAAAAACCTTTGTAGGTCTTCAAACAAGTTTTCAATGTGATCACATACATTCAAGATCAGCAGGAGAATACGCATACATTACGGGGGAGCAATATTAGAATGATACAATCTCTCTAATACAACAACATTTTGTCATAATCAAAAAGGGGGAGAATGTAAAATACATGTTTTTGATGAAGACAAACATCAACAAATATGATCAAAGCAACAAGCTCAAAAAGAAGTTCAAATATCTTCATTGATAAAACGTTAAATCCAAACATATTAGAAGTTTAATGTAAAGGTAAATGATACAATCAATACTTCAAATACATGAGAAGCATTCATATTTACATATGCATATAAAGTATTTTCAAAAGTTAAAATTACATTAACAAAGTCTTAAAACTAATATTTTTGACAAAATACAAAGGTGTATTCGAATACAGCATAGTGTATTTGAATACAGATGCAAGTCAGAAGCAAAAGCTTCACATTTGTATTCGACTACGACCTACTGTAGTCAAATACAAAGCAAGTCAGTAGCCAAAATATTTGCATCTGTATTCGACTACAACCTTCTGTAGTCGAATACAAAACAAGTCAGTAGCCAAAAATTTTACATTTGTATTCGACTACACCCATCCGTAATCGAATACAAAGCAAGTCAGTAGCTAAAAATTTTGCATATGTATTCGACTATGCCCTTCTGTAATCGAATACAAAGCAAGTCAATGGAAAAAATCACAAATTTGTATTCGACTACATAAAGGATGTATTCGAATACAAGGTGCAAATTTTGAATAAATCTGAACGTTACAAAGAGGTGTATTCGAATACATACATCTTGTATTCGAATACAACTGGAAGCAATACAATTTTAAAGATCTGAAATGGTTCTAGATCATTGTATTTGTTCATCAAACCTCTTGGATCAATTGCCACGAATTTTAAGAGATGTTTATGGAGTATAAATACACCATAACTTCAGATCAAAAATACACAATCCTTTGAATCAAACCTTGAACAACTTTGAACAAAACTCTGATTTTTACAAAGTACTTGCATTTCATTTTCATATCATTCAGAAAAGTTCTCAAAGTACTTGAAGTATTATTGGATTGAAATCATTATACCTCTCTTATATCCTTATTCCAAATCATATTGTATCACTTGTAAAAGAAAGTAGTACTTTCTTAAATTAGCTTAATCTAAGATAGTGGTGTGCTATCTAGAAGTATTGTTAGAAGTTTGTAGCAAAAATCTTAGGGTGGGAATTGTACTTTTTCTGACTTGGATGTACCCTTGGTCATAAGGGGAATCAGGATAATTCTATTGTGTTCTTTATTTTTTGCCATTTATATTTTTACATAAATCAATCATAAACTCAAAAATAATCCACTAAGACTCTAAAAACCAGAAAATCTCCTAACACCTAATTCACCCCCCTCTCTTAGGCGTACCTCTATACTAACATCAATTTCATGAATTAGTAAAAATATGAGGGCCAATTTCATGAATTGGTATAAAATATGGAGACTAAAACTGCAATTAAACTAAATATTTTTTTCAACAAAAACAATAAAGAAATATTATAAGAGACTATTAATAATTTTTATTACATAGAAATTAGTAACAATTTTTATCATATATCCTTCTAATTTGTTCAAATCTGTAACACTAAACACTTACAATGATACACAATATGTCATATCTTAAAAAGATAAAACTTTCCTACATATTATATACTATTTTGGGATGTTTTAGAGCCATAAAATTTTATTTTTTAAGAACTTAAAATATTTTTCTATTAAACACATATTATAAATTATTTTCTTGCCCCATTATGACAAAATATATTTCATGATTATTCATGATATGTAGGTTTTGCATTATTTTTGTAAGGATAAAGATAAAAATGATTTGTAGAATCGTTCTATTGCATGTGAATAGTGTAACACCCCGATTCTCAAAGCGAGGGTGTATTTATTTTTTTTTTTTAAAGAAATTAAAATAAAACAGAGAAATAATTAAGGTAATACCTTTGGATAAATAATTAAGTCATTATAATTTACAAGCAGCGGAAAAGTTTCTCAAAATATGAATCCAAAATATTTACACATCAAAAGTAGGTACATGTAACCCATCGGAAATAACATGTCAAGCTGACAATATTAGTATAGGTACAGTCTTCCATTTTAAAATAAATACAATTCAAAAGAAAGACGTATGTTCCCTCTATGTCAACCTAATCTGATCATTCTCCAAAACAAACTAAACGCCCTGAGTGATCTCCACGCGCCCCGTAAGATCCTCCTAACATAGCTCCAGTCAGACATTCCCTTCTACATTGCCATCCACAGGGTACGAACCGGCAGGATTGTCCTGACTCTCATTTGAGGGCAAAGCCCAGATTTCCACAATAGTTGTAAAGGGTCACCAACCGAAATTAACAGTTAACACATAACATTTAAGTTTTTAAATGCCCATTCTTAATACTCGTTTAACTTAAACGATTTTCACGACAACATTAAGTAAACGTAGACATTAAGAGATTCCCCATTCTTAATACTCGTTTAACTTAAACGATTTTCACGACAACATTAAGTAAACGTAGACATTAAGAGATTCCCCATTCTTAATACTCGTTTAACTTAAACGATTTTCACGACCACATTAAGTTAACGTAGACATTAAGAGATTCCCCATTCTTAATACTCGTTTAACTTAAACGATTTTCACGACCACATTAAGTTAACGTAGACATTAAGAGATTCCCCATTCTTAATACTCGTTTAACTTAAACGATTTTCACGACCACATTAAGTTAACGTAGACATTAAGAGATTCCCCATTCTTAATACTCGTTTAACTTAAACGATTTTCACGACCACATTAAGTTAACGTAGACATTAAGAGATTCCCCATTCTTAATACTCGTTTAACTTAAACGATTTTCACGACAACATTAAGTAAACGTAGACATTAAAAGATTCCCTATTCTTAATACTCGTTTAACTTAAACGATTTTCACGACAACATTAAGTAAACGTAGACATTAAGAGATTCCCCATTCTTAATACTCATTTAACTTAAACGATTTTCAAAACAAACATTAAGTAAACAAGACATTAAGAGATTCCCCGTTCTTAATACTCATTTAACTTAAACGATTTTCAAAACAAACATTAAGTAAACAAGACATTAAGATATTCCCCATTCTTAATACTCATTTAACTTAAACGATTTTCGCAAACACACATTAAGTAAACAAGATATTAAGAGATTTCCCATTCTTAATACTCATTTAACTTAAACGATTTTCGCAAACACACATTAAGTAAACAAGATATTAAGAGATTCCCCATTCTTAATACTCGTTTCTAACTAATGGTTTTCAAATTCCACACAAAACAACTCAAACATATTATCAAAACCAAATCACAATTCACACCAATTCACGTCTCGAATTTCATAAGCATCAATTATGAACACGTCAAACACGATTAACACAAATCATCACAACAACTCAAACACATCAAATTTCAATTACGCAAAATCATACACAAATGAGTTAAAGTCATTTTCCACGAAACATTCATCAATAACACGAAAACCTAACTCTAAGATTTTACCCATAAAGCCTTAGATTCATTTTTCCCCAAGTCAACACTCTAACCCTAACAAAATTCTTTTCCACACAATCACAGATAAGTCCCTAAATGCAAACTAAAAGTTTGGAAGGAGCCCTTACCTTCACGTTAAGTTTTCCCCAAGATTTTACCCATAAAAGTTTGGAAGGAGCCCTTACCTTCACGTTAGCTTTAACGTTCGATTACGGTACCGTGTGGTAGTGAGCAACTTTCCCTTCTATCTCTTCGCGAAATGAAGCTTAGATCTAGATGAAATGGGGAGGTTTGTGTTTGACGGTTTTGAAATCCCTAACTCTGTTTTTCTTCGTTTTCGAAACAACGAGGAAGTATGAAGCTGAGAAATCCTTGCTTTCTTACCCACTAAGCCTTGGGTTTCTATTCTTGAACAAAAGGAAGAAGCGAAAATGAAAATGGAAGAAGGAGGAAGAAGGGGGTCACGCGAGGCAGAGGAAGAAGATGGATTTTGCTTTCTTTCTTTCTTTCTTTCCCTTTTCTTTTCTTTCTTTTTCCTTCCTTTCTATTTCTTTTCTTTCTATTTCCTTCTCTTTTCCCTCCACACAAATATATATATATATATATATGTATTTATATATATTAATTACTTTTAACAAATATCTCCAAATATCTAGATATTTATTAAAATTACCATTTCACCCATAAGGCATTAAATTCTTCGTAAAGGATTCACCGTACTTAATTTAATTTATTTATCGACGAGTAATTTTAATCGGGCATCAAATATCTTTTTGGTCATATAAACTCCAAAATATTAATAACTTTGGCTAAAAAGCCTCCGAGTTCAATACCAAAATACACTAAAATACATAAAGTATACTTTAAAATTATGGGTCTTACACTTGTCTCTTCTTTGATTGAGAGGGTTGGGAACCAATATCTTCACCATATGTTGCATTAACTTGCTCAAAGTAAGAAGGGTCTCGATATACATCATATCCATCTGGCTTCATACCCTTACTCTTCTTCACTCTTCCTTTTTTCCATATGCTAAAAGTTCATATAATGCTTTCCAATTAAAAATGAAATCAAAATAAAGTTCTCAATCCATCAAGTAATACATAACTGACCAAAACATTGATAAATCAATTGAGCAATCGATTATCTAACTCAAAATAAGAATTTCTACTAAGCCAATCGATTTCCTGAAGGTTTTTAGTGAAATTTGAACTCTGGGCTTAATTCAATCGATTGGGAAATCGATTGAATGAATAACTGAGCCCCTGTATTAATGCCAATCGATTTCCAAATCGATTTCGTCAGTTTTGCTGAGTTCCTGTATGGCCAAATCGATTTCTTAAATGGTTTTGAAAAACATATTATAAAATCGATTGGCAAACCGATTATGTCAAATTAGGGAAGTCCCTATAACTCATCCAATCGATTGGGAAATCGATTTCCCTGCATATTCTTCCAAAAATACATAAACTAACTCAATCACATTCATACACAATTCCACATCTTAACACTTAGCAATTCCCACACGATCACCACGAAAAATTGGGTTTCGAAATAGTTTTGCAATCCATCACACTTACACACAATAATCAATACATAACACTTAGCAATTTCAACACAATTACCACGACAACTCAATTTCAAAACACTCAATCATAAACTTGAATCAAACACGACTTGCGTGCCAAGCACCCTAATGCGATGTGTATAAGCCAAAATGCATGGACTCGAAATCCCAAACCAAAACCCTCCTCGAAGGACCGAAAATCATAATTATACCGCCTATCGCGGGCCAAAGTACCAATTACCGAGGTGACACCTATCACGAGTCAGCACAATTTACTAAAAAGCGTAAATCGTAAGCGTACCACCTATTTACTGAGGTGCCACCTATCACGGGTCAGCACGATTTACTAAAAGAAAAAGCGTAAGTCGTAAACGTACCGCCTATCACAGGCCAAAGTACTGTTTACCGAGGTGCCACCTATCACGGGTCAGCACGATTTACTAAAAGAAAAAGCGTATGTCGTAAATGTACCGCCTATCACAGGCCAAAGTACTGTTTACCGAGGTGCCACCTATCACGGGTCAGCACGATTTACCAAAATGAAATGCATGACCATACACTGACTCCATCCACAACAATCGTTAAGCAAATGCAGATATTAAAAGATTCCCCATTTTTAATACTCATTTAACTTAAACGATTTTCACAACAAACATTAAGTAAACAAGACATTAAGAGATTCCCCATTCTTAATACTCATTTAACTTAAACGATTTTCCCAAACACACATTAAGTAAACAAGACATTAAGAGATTCCCCATTCTTAATACTCGTTTAACTTAAACGATTTCACAAACACACATTAAGTAACAAGACATTAAGAGATTCCCCATTCTTAATACTCGTTTAACTTAAACAATTTTCACAAACACACATGAAGTAAACAAGACATTAAGAGATTCCCCATTCTTAATACCCGTTTTACCCTAATGGTTTTCAAATTCCACACAAAACAACTCAAACATATTATCAAAACCAAATCACAATTCACACCAATTCACGTCTCGAATTTCATAAGCATCAATAATGAACACGTCAAACACGATTAACACAAATCATCACAACATACCACTCAAACACATCAAATTTCATTTACGCAAAATCATACACAAATGAGTTAAAGTCATTTTCCACGAAACATTCATGAATAACACCAAAACCTAACTCTAAGATTTTACCCAAAAAGCCTTAGATTCATTTTTCCCCAAGTCAACACTCTAACCCTAACAAAATTCTTTTCCACACAATCACAGATAAATCCCTAAATGCAAACTAAAAGTTTGGAAGGAGCCCTTACCTTCACGTTAGCTTTAACGTGCAATTACGGTA
>NC_021164.2:31245596-31247533 GCF_000331145.2 Cicer arietinum
TATATATATATATATATATATATATATATATATGTATTTATATATATTAATTACTTTTAACAAATATCTCCAAATATCTAGATATTTATTAAAATTACCATTTCACCCATAAGGCATTAAATTCTTCGTAAATGATTCACCGTACTTAATTTAATTTATTTATCGACGAGTAATTTTAATCGGGCATCAAATATCTTTTTGGTCATATAAACTCCAAAATATTAATAACTTTGGCTAAAAAGCCTCCGAGTTCAATACTAAAATACACTAAAATACATAAAGTATACTTTAAAATTATGGGTCTTACAAATAGCCATTTGCAGAGAATCGTTCTATTGTTATAAAATAGTCTTTTATGAGGTGATTTCGAAGAAAAAAAAATACAAAAAGAAATAATAAAATATCATTTTCTCCAAAGCACCAACAAACCTGCATGATTTGAGGAATACTTTTTTTGGATTTTCTTTTTTTCTTATTTTACTAGGTTAGGTTTATGTCTCCTAATTCTTATTTTTTCTTTTCTTTTTAATAAAATTTTTAGCTTAAAAAAAGTTGTCTTAATTGTAGTTTGAGCCCCTTTATTTTTACCAACTCACAAAATCGGTCCTCCTATATTAAATTTTTATTTTTATTTTTATAATTTAATTATTGACATCTGAATAATTAATGTATCTAGACAGTTCTATATTATGAAATTGTATGCCATATCATTTAAAATATGTTAAATCGTCATTGTTTAGTTAAAAAATCTAAGTGAGAGACTAAAATTGTCAATTTTTAATATAAGTAAACTAATTATGTAAATCGGTAAAAATAAAAGAAATAAAACTTCAATTAAACTTAAAAAAAAAAATTGAGTAAAATTTTGATGAATTTAAGTTTGAGTTTGGCTGCAGCAAATTCTTTGGTCTTGGAGAGACATACGTGTTTTGGATTGTATCCATAAAAAATTAAAACTAGTATGTTTTAATTGCATGTAATAATAGTAATTTTTAAAATAAATGATAAAAATAGAATAAAAATTGATAACTAATTTTATTGTATCCACTTTTTAAACAATAAAAAATGAGTGTTAAGAAAATTTATTTTTTTTACTAAATGATAAAGTTTATATTAAACTCACAATTTTATATAAAATTAATTTTTAAAATGTAAGACTCACATTGATTTTATTCAATTTAAAATATATATAATAGAATTCGTTATGTTGATTTTATTTTATTTTATTCCTCACTATTCCATTTAATTCTACTCCGTTATGTTGATTTTAAATGAATTCTAAAAATATTAGGTTTAATTATAATTTTAATTCTCTATTTTTACTAATTTACAAAATTGATTTTCTTGTTTTCAAACTCGACTGATTTGGTTTATTTATAATTGTTAACTAAAAACTGATGATACGAGATGCTTTAAATAACATGACATATAAAAAAATTATTTAGAATAATTAACATCTATAAAATGGAAATAAAACATATAAAAATTTAGATTTCAATTTTAAATTTTTTTTATATTTTTATTTAAATAATAATATTTAAATAATAAATATATTTAGATAATTCTATATTATAAAATTATATATTATATTAATAAAAATATGTTTAATCACTATTTTTAAATTAAAAAATTTAAGTAAAAACCAAAACTCACGACAAATAAATAAATGATTTAGTTATATAGATGGGTAATAATTGAGAGACCGGATATAAATCAATATCGGAGGTTATATTCTCCCGTTTTGAAGTATGTAGCTTCTTAACCCGCACCCCTCTCATCACTCTCTTTCCCCCAAATTCTACATCTCCATCTCCCATTTCTCTCACTTGTGACCGTATTCCATACCCTCAATTAGTTCCATTTTCTTGCTATTCCATCTCAAATCCCTTCTATCCATAAGAATTAGTAGCACTCGTTTAGACTCTCAAGTTCGGAAG
>NC_021164.2:31247563-31264584 GCF_000331145.2 Cicer arietinum
AATTGGAAGTTTCATGAGGTAAAAACTACTAATTATTAGTCTTCTAAAGTTATTTATAGCTTAGTTGAGTAGTGGGTGTCGGTAATAAGTTGAATATTACATTTTAATGTGTTTTTTCAACCCTAGTTCTTATAATTTGGGGGATTTTGTATCTGGTGTTACCCTAAGAATGAAATAAATTTTATGAATTGTAAAATTAATTTCTCTATGGTCAAATGAAGTGGAAATTACTTTGTTGGCTCCTCATGAAGGTATAACAAGAGGTTGAGTTGGTTCTTCAAAGTTGTGAGTAGAATTTTAATTGAAAATCTAAAATTTTATTTTTCGAGAACGAATCTTTTATGGTTTAATGAATATTTTGAAGATAAATATTATTTTAAATCATTCTTAATTCTTTATGAATTTAAAATTCATGGTTCCAAAAATGATAATGCGACTTATAAGTTGATATGATGATATAGGCCATTAAAGTCATGATTATGATTATAGTGTGATTATGATTATGGTTCTTCTGACTTATGGGGGAGCTTCTTTCAAATAAATTTTATTAAAAGCTTTTCTATAATGCTTTTTGTAATCAAATCTTTTTATAGGTTAATGTTAGTAGTTTATAGATATGTTAGGGGAGGGAGAAATGTTAGTGTCAGAGATTGAATCACATACCTCTTGCTTATAACTCCTTCAACGTTTCTAGTCAAACCACTAAGCTATTCCTTCGGGGATGCTTCTTGGAATCAATTAATATATTACACTTTGAAAACTGCAGCTGGATGACATAATAATCTAAACCATTGAGACAGCTCTGTATCAAGAACTGAAGGAAGCTAGGAAGTTGATCCTGCACATTCTAAGTCAGTATATGAACCAAACATGCATTCATCTTGATGCGGCCAAAGGTTGAGGCGACATTCTATTTGAAGAATTTTGATTTCTTTTAGTTGTTTATAAATCAATTTTACTTACAATGCCACTTTCTATAAAATGTAATTGTGTTTAGAAAATATATTCATAAGTTAGAGATCACGCGAACCGAACAGATTTTAAATTCTACTCTGATTGGAATTTAAAATCTATCTTCATGAGTCATGAGTAAGAATTTTATGGTTTATATATGCCAATTTTGTAAGCATGATTATTAATGCTTAATCTACTGCTATCTTGGATTCTTTTTTTTTCTTTTTGTGATGCTTTTAAATATTTATCATTCTTTGCCAGATTATTACTGGTTAGCATATTGGAGGATTTGTTTATTTTCGAAATTGTATCTCATTAACCTATAATGTTCATTCTCTATAAAGTGAGCATATATTTTATATTCTAAGATCTATTCATTTAATGTTATGCTAATCTTTACCGTTTAGAAATCTATGAACTAAATATTTCAACTATATGTTGTAGGTGCAAATGAAGTATAAGGATACCGTGATACTTGTGGAAAGATTCAGTTTAGTTTCAATTGCGAATAAGAAAGTTCTAAAATTGCTCAAACAATTCCATTGATATGCCTGCAAAGTGCAAAGTTTAAATAATTTAAATTGACTAGAGAAAAAATATGTATATTGGTTGAGACCAAATAGAGCCTTCATTCTGAAATAGGAGTATTAGCAAATTGTGATACAACAGTAGTTATTGCATTGACAAGAGGATCATAGGCTTCTTGAATAATATATGTCAATGCTGTACCATAGTCAATAACTATAATTAATTATAGTACAGCATTGACACATCTTATTGAAGAAACCAATTATCCTCTTATCAATGCAATAAATACAGTTGTATCACAATTTGGAAGTTTTTCTATTTTTGAAAGAGACTAGTGTTATATAGTTTTAATCATTATATATATTTTTACTTAGTCAATTTAATGTTTGTGGGTGGAGCATCAATGAATTTTAGTTTGTAGCTTGATGAATCACCTCATATAGATCGTCATGTAGTACAAGAAAAATTGCATAATTGTAGCTGGAAAGTATTGCTAGTTCCCAGCCACGGTCAACTTGCAGATTTCTTCACCAAAATGTTACATCGTGTTTTCGATGTCTTTGTTTCCAAGTTTTCTTTAGTTGATATTTATCTCCAATCTTATATCCGTTATTAATTAGGAGTTAGATTTTCATTTATTATTCAGTTAATATGTAGTAACTATTTTAAGTTGTAGCTTATTCTTTCATGATATTTAAGGAGATCACCTATGAAATTTCGTAAATATGTAATAACTATTTCTAAATTTCGTAAATTTCACGTATATAAGTGTTCTATATGCATATAATTTTTTCAATAAATTTTTTGCTTATCGTATTTGAACTGGATCATATTTTAAATTTTATGTATCTTGTATTCGTATTGTATCGTTTTTCCGTATTATGAATTCGGACTTTGATAGGAGATCTATTATTCAGAAAATCTTTTTATTTTGAAAAAGCAGTTTTTTATATGCAACCAAATAATTTCCTTTTTTTTTTTTTTACCGTTTACACATATTGTACATTATTTTATTTGCCAAATTAAACAATTCTGTAATAACATTCTGCTTATGTCTTTCTAAAATTATGTTATGTTATTATATATTAGTAGTAAGGGTATTTTAGACATTTCTATTCTTTTATATATATACTCATTGTAACCCTATTAATTGAAGTTTGGTTCATTCTATGTTATGAAACCCTAGAGTGGTTGTCTCTCTTCTTCCTCTTTTTATTGTTAACATGATATCAAAGAACTTTGGTTGATTTTGAGATCTACTATAAAGAAGAGAGAGATTATTTTGATAGGAAAGATAACCACCAAAAGAGAAAAGAGAAGAGTAACCATATTCTCGATTTTGTTAAATCAGTCTCACAAAGACATCGATTGCGCATTAGTTAACCGTTGGATCGGGCTGATTTTTGGACAATAGGTTTGCAACATTCGGGTCTTCGTCTTCAACGGTCGGATCGGCGAAACGATGTCTGTAGGGGGAGAAATCGGGCTCACACAACAACAGATTATCATGTACAAAACTTTTGAATGTTAGTTCACCTTTTGTTTTGATGATTAGAGGGGGGTGTAGCTTCGAAGAAAAGGTTAGAATGGCACAAAATGCGGGCTACCCAGCTGCAATTGTCTATGACAATGAAGATGGTGGCGTCTTGGTTGCAATGGCAGGAAATTCTGCTGGTATAAGAATACATGTTGTATTTGTATCAAAAGCTTCGGGTTTGGCTCTAGAAGGATCACAATTTGATGCTAATCATTATGACACTAAGATGAATGAACTGCTTGCCAGTGATGGGCAAGAATTCTTCGCCTCATATGATGAAGTCCATGATAGCTTTGATGCAATGGGGCTGCAAGAAAACCTTTTGCAAGGCATATATGCTTACGGTTTTGAGAGGCCTTCTGCAATCCAGCAAAGAGGAATTGTTCCTTTTTGCAAAGGTCTGGATGTGATTCAACAGGCTCAGTCAAGAACTGGGAAGACATCAACATTTTGTTCTTGAATTTTGTAGCAGCTCGATTACGGATTTGTTCAATTCCAGGCTTTGGTTTTGGCCCCTACGAGGGAGCTAGCTCAACAGATTGAGAAGGTTATGCGAGCTCTTGGCGATTTCCTTGGTGTTAAGGTTCATGCTTGTGTTGGTGGGACAAGTGTTCGTGAGGATCAACACATTCTCTCTGCTGCTTGTTTGTTATGATCAGTATTAAGGAGTTGATTTTGGTTTGGTTCACATGCTTTCAATTGTTGTGGTTCTTTGCTGATTTGGTTGGTAATTTAATTGTTCGTCTCTCTTATCTCTTTAGTTGCTTTCTTATGTGTTGTCGCTCTCTCTCTGTTGCTTCTTCTGTTTGATTGCTCCTCTCTCTAGTGATTTGCTTTGTTACTTCTCTCCATATTAATTGTTCTATTTGTTTGCTATTCTCTCATGTGGTTCATCTATTTGGTTGCTTCTCTCTTTGTTTAGTTTGGTTTGGTGTAGTTTAGTTTGGTGTAGTTTAGTTTGGTTTGATATGATTTAGTTTTGTTTGGTTCTATTTGGTTTGGTTTGTTTTGATTTGGTTTCATGGTGCTACTTCTTTGGTTGTTCCTATCTGTTGATTTTGATATTGGTTGATTTGAGCTTTAGTTTGAGGGGTTGTTTCAATATTAGGAAATTTTAGGGAGATGTTAAGTAGTATGTTATTGGGCTTTTATATTATATATTAAGGGTTTGTTTTGATATGGTTGTTGCTCCTTTTTTTGATTGCTCCTTTTTTGATTTGATTTTTTGTTGGCTTGGTTTTTCTCTTGATTGTGACTATTTGATATGATTTCTTGTTGGTTTTGGTTTCTCTCTTTTTTGTGATTGTTTGGTATAGCTAATGATCCTCTCTTTGGCTTCTGCTTCTTCTTTCGTTGCTTCTCTTTGTTGGTTCTTCTCTTTGATTGTTGCTTCTTCTTTGGTGACATCCCTCTTGTCCCTCAGGCTGTTCAACCACCTCCTGTGATTGTTGATCTCCTCGTTATCCCTCTCGTCAACTTTGTCTGAGCCCTCTTCTTATAAAGAGGTTGTTCTTGATCCTCTTTGGCAGTAGGCTATGGCAGAAGAACTATCTGCATTGCACAAAACCAATACTTGGGAATTAGTACCTCTTCCTCCTAGGAAACGTGTTATTGGGTCTCGTTGGGTATATAAGATCAAAACTAAGTTTGATTGGTCAATTGAGCGCTACAAAGCATGTCTTGTTGCTAAGGATTTCTCTCAACACTATGGTATGGATTATGAAGAAACTTTTGCTCTTATAGCCAAGATGACCACTATTCATACTCTTCTTCTTTACAGATTGCTGATTTGTTCACAAAGATGCATTCCATTAAACGTTTTTGTTTTTCAGTTGACAAACTCTCAATGCTCCATGTTAATGTATCGTGAGTTTGAGGGGAGATGTTAGATAATGTTATTATATATTAGTAGTAAGAGTATTTTAGACATTTCTATTCTTTTATATATATACTCATTGTAACCCTATTAACCGAAGTTTGGTTCATTCTATGTTATGAAACCCTAGAGTGGTTGTCTCTCTTCTTCCTCTTTTTATTGTTAACAATTGTTTCATTTATAGATCGTATAACGCATGGTTTTAAATTTGTCCTTACAAGAATGTTGTTCATAGATACTTATTTGTTATAGATCTGGATGTAGGGTGCTGAAGAAAAGAAATAAATTCCAAGTTCCAAGATGTTAAATATTATTCCAAAAGAACATCTTTGGCCTTAAATTCATGAATTTGTTGATGGAATGTTTGGTCACATTATAGACAAAGTTTAGTCTGTCTATTCATTAGAAAAATTCTAAACATTCATAAAGGATTATATTTAGCTATAAACACACAAAGACTAATTTTATATTTTTTTGGAATTAAAGTGATAACGCTTTATAATTTAAGAAATAAAATACTGGTGTAATCATTTTAAAATCCTTTAATGGATTGGAATTTGGATTTATATTTTTGAAACTAAACCAAGCACTATCACACAGACAACTTCTTTGGAAAGCTCTACAGAATAGCCATGGCCTATTACAAAATGCAATATATATATTTTGGTTAACTTTTTGGTTTGATTCATCTTTTTTAAATGGACAAGTAATGTGTATTAGGGTAGTTATAGATTTGCAATCACTCATCTTAAATTTTCTGTGAAGTTCTTTTGTATCCCTAAGAATAACTAAAGTTCTCTCATCGTATTCATTTGAAATTCAAACTGCATCAATTTAGAAAATCCTTGGTAAAGAGTGTCATTAGTAGATACAAAAATAATGTCATCAACATAAATTTGAATAATAAGAATATCCTCTTCTATTGATTTTCTAAAAAGTGTATTATCTACTTGTCTTTTTTCGAAGTTATTTTTAAGCAAGAAGTTATTAAGTCTATCATACCATGTCCTAAGAAGAACTAAAATTCTCCTATCGTACTCATTTGAAATTCAAACTGCATCAATTTAGAAAATCCTTGGTAAAGAGTGTCATTATAGATACAAAAATAATGTCATCAACATAAATTTGAATAATAAGAATGTCCTCTTCTATTGATTTTCTAAAAAGTGTATTATCTACTTGTCTTCTTTCAAATTTATTTTTAAGCAAGAAGTTACTAAGTCTATCATACCATGTCCTAAGAAGAACTAAAGTTCTCCTATTGTACTCATTTGAAATTCAAACTGCATCAATTTAGAAAATCCTTGGTAAAGAGTGTCATTAGTAGATACAAAAATATTTTCATCAACATAAATTTGAATAATAAGAATGTCCTCTTCTATTGATTTTCTAAAAAGTGTATTATCTACTTGTCTTCTTTCAAAGTTATTTTTAAGCAAGAAGTTACTAAGTCTATCATACCATGTCCTAAGAAGAACTAAAGATCTCCTATCGTACTCATTTGAAATTCAAACTGCATCAATTTAGAAAATCCTTGGTAAAAAGTGTCATTAGTAGATCCAAAAATAATATCATCAACATAAATTTGAATAATAAGAATGCCACTTTCTATCGATTTTCTAAAAAGTGTATTATCTACTTGTCTTCTTTCAAATTTATTTTTAAGCAAAAAGTTACTAAGTCTCCTCCATGATCACTTCTAATTGTTACAATCTTAAGACACTTTTCATTCATTATTTGTTTGCAAAAAATGATAAACACTTTATGGGTTTCATCCTTACTTCTTAAGAATTTTACCCATGTCCACCTAGTTAATCATCTACTGTAACAAAACCATATTTCTTTCCATTTAGATAGACTGTTTTCATTGGCTTAAAGAGATCTATATGTAAGAGCTCAAGATGCATTAAGGTAGAGACTGAGTTCTTTCGAGTAAATGAGTTCTTTTTTTTTTTTTTCCTTTTGACAAGCTTCACACATGATTTCAGTTTTGCAACTAAACTTAGGTAGACCTTTGACTAATCGAAGTTTATTCAATTTTGAAATTAATATAAGGTTTTCATGACCTAATCTTTTGTGTCAAATTAGTTTCTCTTCATTTACTAACATAAGACATTTAATCTTTTGTTTCTAGAGACTAAATAGATTTATCTTATAAATATTGTTTTGCCTCTGACATGTAAAGAGTACAAATCCATCTTTCTAACTAATTGTCTTGCATATTTTTTTTATTGAATATAATATCATAATTATTATCACTTAACTGACTAATACTTAATAAATTATACTTAAGAACTTTAACAAACAATATATCTTTAATAGAAGGAGAAGTACCATTACCAACTGTACCTTGACCAATGATCTGGCCTTTTAGCTTTCCACCAAAAGTCATTGTGCCTCATTTATCCAATGTTAGTTCTTGGAACATAGAATTTTCTCCTGTCATATATCGCGAGCTTCCAATCTCCAAGTACAATGATTGATATTTTAACTTGATTGTTGAGGACATCTGCAACATAGAAAATTTTGTTCTTAGGTACCCAAATTTGGTTGCGTCCTAGTTTGTTAGTATTGAAAGGTTTCTTGTCTTTCCTTGTATTTAACATGCGATAAGATAATTTAGAGTGACCTTTCTTAGAACAAACAAAACACAAAACATCAAAATGAATAAGTTTAGGTCCAGTTACTATTTCTTCAAACCCTACACCTCTTTTACCATTTCTACTAACATCATAAATCATTGATCATAAATATAGAACTTGTAAAAATCGAACTTTGAATATCATAATTCAAACTAGCCAACCCACTGTTTTATTACAATAAAAAAACTTGAATAACAAGGAAACTTGAATAATGCTTAAATAAAAAAAAATTTCTTAGATTATATAAACTTGAAATAACATTTTCAAAAGTTAAGTTACAATGATTGAAATTTGTGAAATTTGAGCCAATAAAATATTACAATAATAAATATTGAAATTTGAAAGTTACAATAATATTACAATAAATAACAAAAATGCAGGTTTAATAAAAATAAAACCTTTTGGTCAAAAAAATATAAAAATAATATCTTTATTAAGGAGTTTCTAATTTGAGTTATTACAAAATTAGAAAGAAAATAAATTTAGAGATATTATATCATATAGTATCCAAGAGTTACTGAGTGGAAATAAAATCACACATAAAATCTTTAGTGAGTAGTTTAATTTTATGCGTAATTAAATCCAATGGTTGTTATTGATAGTTCTCATTTCTCATAATAAATATTAGCTCTCTCCATATACAATAACTTGCCCTAATAGTGGTTGCTGCCTTCAACAACTTGACTATACTAAGCAAGAAGGTTGAGAAGACTTGAACACAGTCAGATTGAGTATAATGTGTTCAGTGGATGTGTGATGCTTTTGATGATTAGTGGATTAAATCCTTCAGGATGAAAGTGTTGGAACCAAGTTGGTTTTTTACTTAGAGTTTTGATGTTAACAAAAGTATTTTATGAGAACTACATATTTGACTTTACATAGTATGAAAGAAGATTCGTGTTTTTGAAGACAATCTAAAATATGATTTGTTTCAGATATATAATTGAAGAAAATCTTTGACCAAGTTGAAAAGAATAAATGGTTTAGATTTGAAGAAGATATGATCAACATCTTATCTACAATAAGATATGAATTATTTATAAGAAGATCTGATCAAGATTTATCCATAAAATGATATGAATTATTTACAAGAAGATATGATCAAGAATTATTTACCAGTAGAAACACTCACAAGAAGATAAATTTATTATATGCAAAGTTATGATTCAAATATTGACAAAGGACAAAATACTGAATTGGACTTAGTCATATTCCTACTTGTGCAAGATCAAGAACCAGTCCAATACTAAGTTTCCGCCCATATCAAAGCAAGCAATAGGAAGGAAGATTCATTTGAAGACTTTGCGAAAGCAATCTTAACAAAATACGAACAATATCAATCTGAAGAATTTACAAACTCAATCTTAACAAAATACAAACATTATCAATTTGAAGAATTTACAAACTCAATCTGAACAAAATACGAACAATATCAATATGAAAAATTTATAAACTCAATATGAACAAACTACGAACATAATCAATCTATAAGAACGGCTCAAATTGGATTTAGAAATAAAGAATTGACTAAAGAATATATTATCAAAAAGCATCTTGTTTAAGCAAAATCTTCTAAATTAATCCCACATTATTATTTCATAACGTCAGCCAAAAATCATCCAAATTAATCTCACATTACTACTCAATACGATTCTTTGGTGTGGATTAATCAACTTTCCATTTTCGAGAAGAATTTTTACCATCTTTCATTTGAGAAGGAATATCATATTTCTTGTAAATACAAGTACATATAGAATTTTTATTCCTATAAAAGTCTCATACTTCTAAATATGTATTTTTTTCATAGTTAAAAATAATATCTCAACTCTTACAATACAATTAATAGAGTTAGCGATATGAGTTACGTAAAACCTTTGTCATGAAACTCATTATTTGAAATAATGTAACATATCACAACTTGAAAGAATCACCGTAGAGATATCCATTTTTTTTTT
Source organism: Cicer arietinum (assembly GCF_000331145.2). Classification (NCBI taxonomy): domain Eukaryota; kingdom Viridiplantae; phylum Streptophyta; class Magnoliopsida; order Fabales; family Fabaceae; genus Cicer; species Cicer arietinum. The sequence continues at coordinate 31,257,056 of NC_021164.2, forward strand.
TCAAAAGGTGTTAACGTAGGACATATAAGATGAAAAAACAAAAAATCACTAGCTTCACCCCTATTGAATACAATCATATTTTCTAGCTATTGATGTCTTTAACTAGCACCCCTATAAATACATATTTTGTCATCTAATGTCATGCATTTTGTTGGCCACATTATTCTAAATATTATTAGCATACACTAACCCCAATCGTCAAATGCTATTTAGTTACTATAAAAAAAATTACCCATTTTTAGTCCTAACCATTTTATAAGAATTGGAGATCTTTTAGGAAAAAAAACATATTTAACCATTAATTCTAAATTTTAAACAATATTTTATACATCAAGTTCTTTAAAAGCCTATCAAATAGATAAAATGTTAAAAACACATTTTGACATATATTACAAATTCAAATGTAACTATTATTTGAGACATATTACACTACTCATTTTACAAATTCGAGGGAGACCATGATTGATTCCAACTCAATTAATATAAAATAGACCCCTAACAAACGGTTTAACTTATTCTCACTCTTATTTATAAATATAATTTAAATGATAAAGATAAAAGTACTAAAATAATTGATGTGTTTGGACACATTTATACACTCATAATATTTCTCATCACCATATTTAGTTTATGTGAGTTTTATTGTACCCTTTAAAACAAAACAAAACAAAACAAAAACAAAATTAGTACGGCTAAACTATAAAAACAACCTCTTTATCACCAACATAATTTATTAAATATTATGAATCCAAACTATGTTGGTGCGAGATAATTAAAAACTATATTTATTAAAATATTAGTAAAGCAAAAGTGCAATTTCAAGGAAATTTTACTATAAATGACTACGACGAAAATTACAAACACGAAAATATCTTTGGCATCATACAAGACATAGGAATAAAGACAGTGGCATAGGTCTCGACAAGAATACTTCACAACAAAACAAAACTAGAATCTTCCCCGCATTTTGCGCGGGTTTATTTTTATTTTTTTTAATATGATATATATGATTATGTATTAATTTTGTAAATAGGTATGATTATAAAAATAATAAATGAAATAGAAGAAATTGTAGAGTTTATTTAAATAAATATTTTTATTCTTGAAATAATAAAATAAAAATAATATTTTGCAAAAATTTAATCATAAAAAATTAACAATTTTTGTAGGGATGAAAAAATTATTATTAATCAAAGTAAAACTAATTATAATTTTACGACTGTTTCAGGTTAGATTTAAATTTTGTCTACAATGTCAAAATCTTATCATTTAACTGATACCACATGGATATAAAATATTAACTATGATTTAAGTGAAAATTATATAATTGAAAATCGCAGGCTCTATTTTTCAAAAAATATATAAATTATCTGAGTAAAAAAAGTATATAAGTTATATAGAAATTATTAAAATTGTAACATTTTTTCCTGCACATTTTAAAATGTTTAAAAAATACTCGTGGTAAATAGATGCATGGATAACTATTAAGAGAAAAAGACACAAAAATCATTTATTAGATTGACTAATTATTTTTTGTGCATTACATCCATGGTAAATATATGTGTCGACAAAATAATAATAATAATAATAATAATAATAATAATAATAATAATAATAATAATAATAATAGTAGTAATAATAATAATAATAATCATCATCATAATAATAATAATAATAAAAAGGTACAAAAGTTATATAATAAGCATATAAAATTATTTGAATGTTTTATCAATTATATTGCTAATTTTTATAAAAATACTTTTGTTTCAATATTAATTATTTATTTTTGTTTAAACCTTCTAAGATTGTATGTTTTTAATTGATTATTAGTTTTTAAGTTGTGATATTATGTTTTTATATACTTTATGTTCATTTAAGATGTTACATTATAATTATTTAAATGTCATTGTGATCTATTTATGTGTAATGAATTACCACTAGTAACTTAATATGAAATTAAGTTTGTTATAAGAGTTATGTTTTTTATTGTTAGTTTTTATCGTAGAGTTATGAAATTAAATTGTGATGATTATGCTTTAATTATATACATTATAGTAATTTAAGATGGTTGTTACATTTTAATTATTAAATGTAATTAAAATATTGTGATGTATTTAAATGAAATGAATTATTAATAATAACTTAATATAAAATTAAATTTATAATAATAGTTATATTTTTTATTGTTAGTTTTTTAATCATAGAGATGTATGCATAGTTATGGTATAGAATTATATAGAGTTATTCTTCTTTAGAGATAAAGTTAGTTTTTCTCTTTTAATATAAGTTTTCTTCATCAAATTCATTTTATTCAAAGCGCGTTGCACTATAAGCATGAACAAATTGTATTTTCTTAATTGTTTGTCTTTTCTTCTTCTTTATGGTATTAAGATGGTTGTTACATTTTAATAATTAAAATGTAATTAAAATATTGTGATGTATGTAAATGTAATGAATTATCAATAGTAACTTAATATGAAATTAAGTTTGTAATAATAGTTATGTTTTTATTGTTAGTTTTTTAATTGTAGAGATGCATGCAAAATTATGATACAAAAATTAAGAGATAAAGTTAATGTTTTTGGTTTATTATAGGTTTCCTTCACCATGTTCATCTTATTCATAATATTTTTCTAATTGTTTGTTATTTCTTGTTCTCGTTTTTGTTGATGAGTTATCTTGCACTCGCTACTTTTCAATTTTTTTTTTTTTTATATATGCATTAAGGCCAAAAGAGTATTGTCCGAATGAGCTATTGGTGTGAAATGTAAATAAAATTATGTGAAGTCTTGTTCCCATATGCTATTGGATTAGTGTTTGTGGTCAAACGGCTACCAAAATAAATTTGCTATGCTATTTGACATTGTAATCTCTTAGCTAAAGTGAACTGTAACACCCCAATATTTTCATATATATTATATATGTGTTTTTTAGTAATTTTTGTAATTTATTATTTAATTAATAATTTATTCTACCTGTAAAGAAATTAAATTAAAATTTACAACTCCCTATTTTACTTGAATAATTATAATCTTTATTTTTATTTAATTTTTTTGGTGTGACAATTACATTAGAACGGTTTATGGCATAATTATTTCCTACGTGGACAACTGTGTATTTTATTTATTTGATTATTTTCGATAATCATGAAATTGATGTGTTAGATACGTTGACTTTATTTTTATACGTGACCTGCAGTGATATTTTGTCTTACTTGATTTATTTTAGTTGATGAAAACATTAGTTGAATTATTTAATTAAATTATAATTTATAGAAGTTATATCATTTATTAGTTTTATTTTAGACCAAATAAGTATTTAACCAAGGAGATAATAGAATTAGTGAAAATCCTTAGTTTTATTTATATATTTTATTTAATTAATTTAGCGTGACAATAGTTAGATAATTGTTCCTTTAATTTTAATTATTTGATGATGTATATTTATATTAATTAATTAATTGTTGGGGGTTTTGTTAGTAATTAATTAAAACTCGTAGGAGTATTTTTTTAGAGTGAACAACGACCAAGTCAATTTTGGTCAAAATTTAATCATCCACACTATATTTTATTGTTAATAGTATTTAACTATAAAATCGTGTGTTTTCTACTTTACATCCACTCAAATGTGTAACAAGCAAGAATAAGTACATGAATGTCAATTAATTCATAACGGTTGGTCATTGAATGATATTATTCCAATTGAATACATTATTGATGTGTGCAATTAACCTCAATGAGAAAAATTACTCTCTTTCTCTAATCAACTTCACGTCTCTATTCGCAGCATTATATTTTCTTTATATCAAATATTTTCAAGTCACTCAAACAACCATCCACATATTACATCTCTTTCTTGTGGAAGCTCTAAGCTTTTGTTTCTTCATCTTTATGAGATTTTTCGAGGGCTATATAGTGTTACATGGAAGGAAAGCGTCTAAGGTAAGGGCTTTTCTCCATACAGAGTTAGGCTAGATATTAAATTAGCAATTCGTAAGATGTTAATATGATGTCTGGATGTCTTAGAAAAAAAGGTTGATTTTATTTTCGTCGTAAAGAAATTAAATATAATGTTTTGATTGTTTTTTGTAATACCTCTATCTTGATGAAATTAATTATAGAGTTCTATTTTATTATTATACCTTGATAAATATGTTTGTAGTGAAAATATTTAATGCCTTAAGTGTTTTAGAGTATTTAATTATAAAATTATAATTTTTATAATGATGTAATTAGTAATATGTTTATTATGATGTATTTGATTTTAAGTGTTGATTTTTGAGTATTTTAAATTTAAAACTTGACTTTTATGAACAATATATGTTTCTTGAGGACATAGATGAGAATTTTATATTTCTTTAATTTTAATAATAATATGAAAAAATTGATTATTGAATGCATTAATGAATAGTCTATTTTTAGAATGCGGAAGACTTTATAGTGAAATGAATGAAATTTATGTTATTAGTGTATTCTTGGTGATATGAGTTTTAATTGTTATCAATATCACGTAGTCAAATCGAATCTTATGGATTATTAAAATGAAAGTGGTGATTTTGAGATATTTGTTCACGTGCAATATTTGATGTGTTGAAGTTATTGAGCTATAACTATGAACATCCATGAGAATATAAATTTGATGTCTTATGTGATTAAAAAAATTAATTTGAAATATTTTGTCTTTGTAGTTGCCTAAGTGGCTAGTGATTTGTATTTTAAATATTGTAATCTTTGTAGTTGCCTAAGTGGCTGGTGATTTTTGTTTTAAATAATTGTTATCTTTGTGGTTGCTTAAGTGGCTGGTGAATTGTGTCTTAAATATTGTTATCTTTGTGGTTGCCTAAGTGGCTGATGATTTGTGTTTTAAATATTGTTATCTTTATGATTGCCTAAGTGGCTGGTGACTTGTGTTTTAAATATCATTATCTTTGTGGTTGCCTAGGTGGCTGGTGATTCGTGTTTTAAATATTGTTATCTTTGTGGTTGCCTAAGTGGCTGATGATTTGTGTTTTAAATATTGTTATCTTTGTGGTTTCCTAATTGGCTGATGATTTGTGTGGTTATTTAAGTGAGTGGTGACGTGTACCTTTTGAGCATTATTATCATTTCATGACATATCATATGCATCTTTGTGGACGCTTGTGTGGCTGGTTTAATTTTTTCCCATTGGTATGGGTGACTTCTGTGTGGCTGGTTATATCCGGATCATATATGTTTAGGATCATATATGTTTAGGAGCATGCATAACTTGCATACATTTTATTATTATTTTTATTTTGATCTAATTATTTGCCCTACGGTTGCTACTTGATTTATTTACATACATTTTATGACTTTTGATACATCTTTGAGAACTATTAAAGAATCAATTTCTTTAAACCTTTTATGAAGAAAAGATTTTATATTCCTATTTTATGGTTGTTAATTTATTATTTGGTTTAATTTTTATTGTGGGATGAATTGACCCCTTACACCAACATTTAGGTACTAATGATCTCAAAGAGTTGAATGAATAATGTTTGATTGGTGCACGCACGTGGGAAAATGAGACTTTTACTTAAAAAATAATATTTTGTATTACTAAAATTTTTGTAGTACATTGTAAAGTTATTTACTCTTCATCGTTAACTTTTAATAGAAATGTGGAAGGGAGATTTCATTTACTAGTAAATAATTGAATGTCATTAATTTCAGTCAACCTTTCTTTTGAATTTCCCTTAAAGATAATTTATTTTATTTTGGAGCATAAATGAATATTGATCTAATAACTGTAATATTAATTTGCAAATAAATGAATAAATAATATTTTAGTAAATTGCATTACATTCTTTTGCAAAAGAAAAATATATCAAGTCATTTTCTGACGCATCTTCAAATTATTACATAATGAACTACTTCTAAGAAAAAATAATTATAGTTGTTTCTATAAGAAAATAAATATTTTTAAGTAATTTTTGGATCAAAAATCTGGGGAGTTACATGAACCATAGTATTTGTTTATATCCTATTATCTATTGTATATATTTGAACTAAAAATCTAAAAAAAATAAAGGAATTGAAAATGCTATTTTGTGGTTTAAGAATTCAAAAGTGTTCAACGAACTTAGTTAAAGACAAACAAATGATTTGAATTCAAAAGAAGATGTATAAAATTAAATGGAGAAAGAACACATAAGCATAAGCTTTGACCCAATTTACATAATCTCACATTTCTCAGTTTATGAAGTCGCCGAAAATGTTACACAATCTCACATTTTTCATTGATATTTGGGATGAGAATTGAAAAACCATATTAGATTAGACTCTATAGATAAAAAAAAGAGGAAAATAGAAGATAGATAAAATTTATGTGGAGAAAGAAAATGACCCGATTTGATTCAAACGAGGAAGTTGCCCAGAGGTTACACAATTTCATATTTCCCATTAATACTTGGATGAAAATTGAGAAGTCATAAAGGATCATATTTCCCATTAATATTTGGATGAAAATTGAGAAGTCATAAAGGATTTAATGTTGTGTAAATGACAAAACTTTGTATCTAAAATTCTAGAGATAACATAAGACTAGATGTATTTTGTTGGCAACTAATTTAAATATACAAAGTTAGAAATAGAGGAGCACCGAAAGTTGATTGAAGTGAGAAGATAATAAAATAATTATTTTCATGAAAAGCTTTTTGTGTGCAAGTTATCAATATATGTATATAATGATGTGTAAGATGCAAAAACGAAAATAAGAAATAAAATGTGTAGATGAATTATAGAAGATATGAACGGTGTCACATAGGAATATAAATGATGTGGAACAAATATTATAATAAAGCATATAAATGTGTGATTTGTCATTCAATAGAGTTAAAAATTTGTTTTAATATATTATAAAGGATGATGAACTTCTTTAATTGCTTTTAATTAGTCTCGAGCTAGAGAAGCAATGAAAAGGTATGTATACACTATAGAACACAAAGCATAATCAATTATTTAATTAGTTTTTCTGATTACTAATTTTTATTAGAGAATTTAATTGGCCACCTTTTTGTGGAGTTTCTCTTCCCTACTATAATTTTTTCATCTATAATGTTTAATTTTACTATATAGATTTTCCTTAAAAATTAGAGATCAATTTTATTAGGCCAAGGTAATGTTGGTCATTGAATTTTAGTATTCTTCAATGTAATATTATCATTTAAAGTAAATTTTTCTCTAAAAAAGAAATGAAAATAAATATTTTTAAGTGTACTTTAGTGGAAATGTATCACTCTTTAAGCTTGAGTGTGTTGATTTTTTCCTTGATTTTATAAGTATAAAATGTCTCAATCAAAAAGTAATAAAGTAAATTTTATTTTGAGAAGAAGCCTAAAATATGCATACCACGTATACAATCATGCTATTAGTTATATTGAAAAAAAAAAATCAAGTCCTATATAAAAAAGAGAAGAGCCCTACAGTAATCTAATAACTATAGCATCTTCTCAATATTTATAAACATAATCTCGTACAAATGACACATAAATTCATTACTGCTAACAT
>NC_021164.2:31265084-31274717 GCF_000331145.2 Cicer arietinum
GTCTCCTTAACCAGATGAACAGTAAGGTGAACCATTATATCAAAAAACGATGGTGGGAAATACCTTTGAAGCTCACACAAAGTAACAACCATTTCCCTCTACAATGTCGATAATTTCTGAGGGTCGATCACTTTACTACAAATTTCCCTGAAGAAGAAACATAATCTAGTTAAGGCTAGTCGAACTTTTTCAGGTAAAATGGAACGTATACCTATTGGTAGCAAATGCTCCATTATAATATGACAATCATGGGTCTTCAAACCTTTTAACTTGAGGTCTTTCATACAAACCAAATTTTTAATGTTCGAAGAGTATCCTTCTGGAACTTTAACTTCGTGTAGAAATTTACATAAAACAATTTTTTCCTTTCTAGATAGAGTATGAGCGGCTGGAGGTAGATATGTGCGATTTCCTTTCTTTACTGGAGCCAGTTCATTTCTTATTCCCATATCGACCAAGTCCAATCTTGCGTTGACGCCATCTTTAGACTTTCCTGGAACATTGAGTAACGTACCAATAACACTTTCAAATACATTTTTTTCAATATGCATCACATCGAGGAAATGTCTTACATACAATGACTTCCAATATGGCAATTCAAAGAAAATTGACTTTTTCTTCCATCCAGTTTTCACCAGCTCTCCCGCAAAAGGTTTGCCAAATTTATTGGTCAAACCTTGTACTTTTTCAAGTATTTGATATCCAGTCGGTGCTAAAGGAGCTTTACCTTCCTCTGATTTTCCATTGAATGCATTTCTCCACCCATGATACTGATGATTATAAGGTAAAAATCTACGATGTCCAAGAAACACATTTTTCTTACAATGTTTCAACCGCATCCAATTTGTACTCTCTTCACATATAGGACATGCACACTGACCTTTAATGCTATATCCTGATAAATTACCATATGCTGGAAAATCATTAATTGTGCCGAACAACATAGCCCTCAAATTGAAACACTTTTTCATATACCCATCATAAACTTCCACACCTGTCTCCCACAGAATTTTTAAATCTTCAATTAAAGGAGTCAAGTATACGTCGATATCATTCCCCGGTTGTTTGGGTCCAGAAATTAACAGAGACAACATCATAAACTTACGCTTCATACATAACCATGGAGGTAGGTTATATATTACCAAAATCACAGGCCACGTGCTATGTGAGATGCTTTGAAGACCATGTGGATTCATTCCATCAGTAGAAAGTGCAAGTCTTAGATTTCTTGACTCTATCCCGAATTCAGGATACTCGTGATCAATTTTTGCCCATTGTGGGGAATCTGCAGGGTGTCGAAACATTCCATCTCTAATTCTTTCATCTGCATGCCATGTCAAGTGTTTTGAATCTTCTTCACTGCGATACATGCGCCTAAATCTTGGTATTATAGGAAAATACCACACGACTTTTGCTGGAGTAGATTCTTTCTTCTTATATCGAGAGACATTGCATTTCGGACACGCCTTAAGTAGTTCATATTCGTTTCGAAATAAAATGCAATCGTTAGGACACGCATGAATCCTTTCGTAACTCATTCCAATAGAACACAAAATCCGTTTAGCCTCGTAGGTTCGACTGGGAAGTTCATTATCATCTGGCAACATATCTTTTATGAGTGTTAATAATTCCGTAAAGCTTTTATCAGACCATCCATTACTCGCTTTTAAGTTGTACAACTTTAATATCGCTGACAGTCTTGTGAATTTAGTACAACCATTATATAATTCTTTCTCTGCATCACTCAACAAACTTTCAAACATTTTAGGACAATCTCGAAGATCTTCTTCAACTGCTTTTGCAATCTCATCAACTCGGTCCGGCTCATATGTATCTGTATCGAAATCAGTTGAAGCATATGTAGAACTATTCTCAAAATTAATGTTTCCTTTTTTTTTCTCACCATGTCTTATCCAACATGTGTAGCTTTGATCAATTCCATTACATACTAGATGTCCTTCTAATTCATCTTCTCTAACACGTTTTCCAAAACAACATTTTAAACAAGGACAAACTACTCTATTTGGATCTTTTGCATTCTTCACTGCAAACTCAACAAACTCCTTCACTCCAATTTCATACTCTTTTGACAATCGATTGGCTGAAATCCATTTCCTATCCATATTATACCACCTATATAAATGCAGTAACAAAAATAATAAGCTTTCAAAACATATCAACAAGTTTCAAAAAGAAACCAATATCAACTAACAATTTCAAAACAGAACAGATCATGTGGTATGAGTTTTTGACAATTTTTGACAATTTCAAAACAGAACAGATCATGTGGTATGAGTTTTTGACAATTTTTGACAATTTCAAAACATAACAGATCATGTGTAAAAAATACCTTAGACAACGTAGATGGCCGCACAGTACGTAGAGGATATTAGGGTTCCCAACGTATATAATTATTTGAAAGATGTAGAGGATATGAGGGTTTCCAACGTATATAATTATTTGAAAGATGTATTTTACAGCGCTTGTGAAAAAAGCGCTGTAATAGGTAGTTAAATTCAATGAAAGCGCATGTATTTTACAGCGCTTGTGAAAAAAGCGCTGTATTAGGTAGTTCAAATATTTGGAAGCGCATGTATTTAACAGCGCTTGTGAAAAAAGTGCTGTAATAGGTAGTTAAATTCAATGAAAGCGCATGTATTTTACAGCGCTTGTGAAAAAAGCGCTGTATTAGGTAGTTCAAATATTTGGAAGCGCATGTGTTTACAGCAGCTTGTGAAAAAAGTGCTGTAACTGATACACGAAAGTGCTTCCTTTTACAACACTTTTTTGATAAGCGCTGTGAAAGCCTTATAACGTGATGCGCAAACGTTATATGACCTACTACAGCGCTTGTTTTACAGCGCTTGTCATCAAAAGCACTGTAAAAGGTTCCGTTATTTTTAAATTATAATTACAACAGCGCTTGTGTTTAGCAAGCGCTGTAAAATGGGCGCTGTTAAATGTCATTTTTGGCGTAGTGATTGTTGTGTTTAACGTTTTTTTTTATTACTAAAGTACACTTAAAAATATTTATTTTGATATTTTTTTAAACAAAAATTTATAAGATAACTAATGCTTATATAATAAACTAATTATCGACATTTATCATGATAAATTTTAATATTGAGTGACTTTAATAACATTGTCACGAGGAAGTTGATACTTTAAATGTATTTTATGCTAAATGAACGGCCCCTATTGCAAATTATTATAGTTCAATAGAATTAACAAAAAAAAAAAAAAAAAATTAGAATATAATCTGCAAGTTGTGCGGGTGTAATTTGTAAAATATTTTTTTAGTATAAATTTTTATAAAAATTTAAAGATGATATTTATAGTGTTTAAATGTATCAATATGATCGGATAAAAAATTTCAAATTTCTAAGCTTTAGAATAGTAGTTGTATAACAAAACAATAAATGGAATAGAAACAATTGAAAAGTTTATAATAAAATGAGAGATTTTCATTCTAAAAAAAATGATTACAAAAATATGAGTTAGTGTTTGTATACACATTTAAAAAGATTTAAATAAAATGAGTGATTTTCAATCTAAAAATATTATTAAAAAAAGATGAGTGATTGTTTGTATACACTTTGTTTTGTTTTAAACATTCAATCATTATAGAATATTTTTTTCCTATAAAAATAAAATATATATTTCGTAATCATTCATTTGAGATAAATTTGTAAGCATTGGTTTATATATGATCGTTATTTTTATTTTTGTTTTACTTTTTATCTTGAATACTATTATTTCTTTATTCTTTTTTTGACTAATTGAATGAACTATTATTTCTTATATTTTATGTTTCAGGTCTCATTTTGACTAATTCCGTTAATTGAAACTATGCTCTGATTTATGATTCATCTAATTTATAAGTTTAATGTTTTGAAATGAGTGTTTTTATTTTCATGAAAAATTTATATAGAAAAATTCTTTCTTTGTATTAAAGGAATAAAATATGTATCCGAGCACTAATTAAAGAAAAATGAACACAAATTGTATATTACTTTAAAAATACTTAATGTATAATTTAACATTTTTATTTAAAAAAAAATATTCTTTGTTGGTTTTTTTTTGTTGTTGTAAAGGTTTGCTTATTTAAATGTATTTGTTTTAATATTTTTTATTTATTTTAATTTAAACTTCATTGGATTGTTTGTACATAAGTTTGATTATTGATTTTTCATGTGATTATTATGTTTTTGTATATTTTGCGATAATTTATGGCTGCTACATTTTAATTAATAAAATGTAATGAGAGTTATTCCTTGCACAAGATTGGTCAAAAACCCTAATTGGACTAGAATAAGCCAAGGGAGGATGAAAATGACCTAAATATTTATCCATAAACACAGATGAACTTATTGGATGCACAAGATTGAGCAAAAACCATAATTGGACAAGAATAAGCCTAGGGAGGTCTAAAATGACCTAAATATTATCGAATAAAACAAACACACCTAGTAGATGCACTATATTAGAAAAAAAAAAACACAAATTGGACTAGAATTAGCCAAGGCAGGACGAAAAAACACCTAAATGTTAAGCAATTGACACAAATGAACTTATTGGATGTTCAAGATTGGTTAAAAACCCTAATTGTTCTAAAATAAGCCTATGGAGTACGAAAATGACGCAAATCTTACTCAAACGACACAAATGAACTTTTGGGATGCACAAGATTGTTTAAAAACCCTAATTGGACTAGAATAAGCTTAGGTAGTACGAAAATGACCTAAATTTTAATCCAATGACACAAATGAACTTATTGGATGCACAAGATTGGTTAAAAACCATAATCGGACTAGAATAAACCTAGGGAGGACGAAAATGACCTAAATGTTAATCCAATGACACAAACACACCTATTTGTTGCACAAGATTGGTTAAAAACCCTAATTGGACTAGAATAAGCCGAGGGAGGACGAAAATGACCTAAATGTTAATCTAATGACACAAACATACCTATTCCTTGCACAAGATTGGTTAAAAACCCTAATTGGACTAGAATAAGCCAAGGGAGGATGAAAATGACCTAAATATTTATCCGTAAACACAGATGAACTTATTGGATGCACAAGATTGAGTAAAAACCATAATTGGACAAGAATAAGCCTAGGGAGGTCGAAAATGACCGAAATGTTAATCCAATGACACAAACACACCTATTGGTTTCACAAGATTGGTTAAATTCCCTAATTGGACTAGAATAAGCCTAAGGAGGACAAAAATGACGTAAATGTTAATCCAATGACACAGATGAACTTATCGGAGGCACAAGATTGGTTAAAAATCCTAATTAGACTAGAATAAGCCAAGGGAGGATGATAATGACCAAAATATTAATCCGTAAACACGGATGACTAAAATATTAATCCGTAAGCCTATGGAAGACGAGAATGACGTAATTGTTAATCCAATGACATAAATGAATTTATTGGATGCATAAGATTGTTTAAAAATCCTAATTGAAATAGAATAAGCCTAGGGAGGAAGAAAATGACCTACATATTAATCCCATGACTCAAAAACACCTATTGGTTGCACAATATTGGTTAAAAACCAAAATTAGACTAGAATAAGCATAGGGAAGACGAAAATGACACAAATGAACTTATTGGATGCACAAGATTGATTAAAAACCCTAATTGAACTAAAATAAACATTGGGAAGACGAAAATGACCTAAATATTAATCCAATGGAACAAATGAACTTATTGGATGCACAAGATTGGTTAAAAAACCTAATTGGACTAGAATAAGCTTACGTAGTACGAAAATGACCTAAATATTAATCGAATGACACAAATGAACTTATTGGATGCACAAGATTGGGCAAAAACTATTATTGGACTAGAATAAGCTAGGGAGGACGAAAATGACCTTAATATTGGTTGCACAAGATTGGTTAAAAACCCTAATTGGACTAGAAAAAGCCGAGGAAGGTTGAAAATGACCTAAATGTTAATCAAATGACATAAATGAACTTATTGAGTGCACATGATAGGTTAAAAACCCTAATTGGAGTAATCGTATCACAGAAATAAACTTATTGGATGCACAAGATTGGAAAAAAACCCTGATTGGACTAGAATAAACCTAGGGAGGACGAAAATGACCTAAATATTAATCAAATGACACCAATGAACTTATTGGATGCACAAGATTAGTCAAAAACCCTAACTAGACTAGAATAAGCCCAGGGAGGACCAAAATAACCTAAATATTAATCCAATGATGCAAACACACCATTTAGATACACCGGATTAGACAAAAATCCTAATGAACTTATTGGATGCACGAAATTGGTTAAAAACCCTAATTGGTTTTGAATAAGCCTAGGGAGGACGAAAATGACCAAAATGTTAATCCAATGACACAAACACACCGATTCGTTGCACAAGATTGGTTAGAAACTCTAATTGAACTAGAATAAGGCTATGGAGTATGAAAATGACCTAAATTTTATTCCAAACACACAAATGAACTTATTGGATGCACAAGATTGGACAAAAACACTTATTAGACTAGAATAAGCCTAGGCAGGGCGAAAATAACCTTAACTGTTATTCAAATGGCAAAAATGAACTTATTGTTTGCGCATGATTGGTTAAAAACCCTAAATGTTAATCTAATGAACAAACACAGCTATCAGTTGCACAAGATTGGTTAAAATCCTGATTGGACTAGAAAAAGCCTAGGGAAGATGAAAATGATCTAAATATTAATCCAATGACACAAATGAACTTATTGGAGGTACAAGATTGGTTAAAAACCCTAATTGGACAAGAATAAGCCTAGGGAGGACGAAAATCGTCTTAATGTTAAGCCAATGACACAAACGAACTTATTGGATGCATAAGATTTGTTAAAAACCCTAATTCTACTAGAATACGCCTATGAAAGCCGAAAATGACTTAAATTTTAATTCAATGACACAAATGAACTTATTGGATGCACAAGATTGGTTAACAACCCTAATTGGACTAGAATAAGCCTAGGGAGGACGAAAATGAACTAAATGTTCATCCAATGACACAAACATACCTATTGGATGCACAAGATTGGTTAACGACCCTAATTGGACTAGAATAAGCCTAGGGAGGACGAAAATGAACTAAATGTTCATCCAATTACACAAATGAACTTATTGGATGCACAAGATTGGTTAACAACCCTAATTGGACTAGAATAAGCCTAGGGAGGACGTAAATGACATAAATACTAATTCAATGACACAAATGAACTTATTGGATGCAGAAGATTGGTTAAAAACTCTAATTGGACCAGAATAAGGCCAAGGAGGACGCAAATGACCTAAATATTAATCCAATGACACAAATGAACTTATTGGATGCACAAGATTGGTTTAAAACCCTAATTGGACTACAATAAGCCTATTGGGGACATAAATGGCCTTAATGTTAATACAATGACACAAATGAACTTATTGGAAGCACAAGATTGGAATATAACCCTTATTGGACTAGAGTTAGCCTATGGAGGACGAAAATGACCTAAAAGTTAAGCCAATGACATAAATGAACGTATTGGGAGCAAAAAATTTGTTAAAAGCAATAATTGGACTAGAATAAACATAAGGAGGACAAAAATGACCTTAAAATTAATCCAATGACACAAATGAACTTATTTGATGCAGAAGATTGGAAAAAAAGTCTAATTGGACTAGAATAAGCCTAGGGAGGACGATAATGAAATCAATGTTAATACAATGACAAAAAATGAACTTATTGGATGCACAAGATTGGTTAAAAACCATAAATGGACTAGAATAAACCTATGGATTACGAAAATGACTTAAATATTAATCCAATGACAAAAATGACCTTATTGGATGTACAAGACTAGTTAAAAACCCTAATTGGACTAGAATAAGCCTATGGAGGTCAAAAATCACCTAAATGTTAAGCCAATGACACAAAATGAACTTATTGGATGCACAAGATTGCTTAAAAATCCTAATTGGACTAGAATAAGCCTATTGAAGACGAAAATGACTTAAATGTTAATCCAATGACACAAATACACCTATTGGTTGCACAAGATTGGTTAAACACCCTAATTGTACTAGAATAAGCCTATGGAGGACGAAAAATATTCTAAATATTAATCCAAAGACACAAATGAACTTATTGGATGCACAAGATTGGTTAAAAAACCTAATTGGACTAGAATAAGCCTAGGGAGGTCAAAAATCACCTAAATGTTAAGCCAATGAAACAAATGAACTCATTCGATGCAAAGATTGGTTAAAAAACCCTAATTGGACTAGAAAAAACCTATGAAGGATGAAAATGAATTAAATGTTAATCCAATGACACATATGAACTTATTGGGTGCACAAGATTGGTCAAAAACCCTAATTGGACTAGAATAATCCTAGGGAGGATGAAAATTTCTTAAATGTTAATCCATTGACACAAATGAACTTATTGGATGCACAAGATTGGTTAAAAACCCTAATTGGACTTGAATAAGCTTAGAGAGGACAAAAATGACCTAAATGTTAATCCAATGACACAAACACACCTATTGGTTGCACAAGTTAGGTTAAAAACCCTAATTGGACTTGAATAAGCTTAGAGAGGACAAAAATGACCTAAATGTTAATCCAATGACACAAACACACCTATTGGTTGCACAAGTTAGGTTAAAAACCCTAATTGGACTTGAATAAGCTTAGAGAGGACAAAAATGACCTAAATGTTAATCCAATGACACAAACACACCTATTGGTTGCACAAGTTAGGTTAAAAACCCTAATTGGATAAGAATAAGCCAAGAGAGGAAGAAAATGACCTAAATATTAATCCATAAACACAAATGAACTTATTGGATGCACAAGATTGGTTAAAAACCCTAATTGGACTAGAATAAGCCTAGGGAGGTCAAAAATTGTTGTACTTTAGTCCTTGAATCGTAATTTTGACATAATTAACAAACATACAATGTTCATACATCATATGATAAATCTAACATTTTAATTGAGCAAGATTTCAGGAACAACAATTCAATCCTACACACTTGATACAAATTGCTTGGAACACAAGAAATCAACAAAAGTTGATCATTGACTGAGTAAATCGATTGGGAAATCGATTTCATAACAAGGGTGTAAGGAAACATAACTGTTTGTGATTGTATAATCGATTAGGCAATCGACTGGCACAATTAGAAATGAAAATTGCACAAGTCAGTGGCACCCTGTTTTACAGGCTAATCGATTGGCAAATCGATTGTACACATCACAAAGTAAAACTGATTGAAACCAATCGACTAGCAAATCGATTGATCAAGTCACAGTGAGAATCCAATTTCTAGGGTAATCGATTGGCAAATCGATTGCTTAGATAATATTTGAAAAATAACTTGACCTGTGACAAACACAATAGATTGGACAATCTATTGTGAGAATTTCAATCATATTAAGTTTGGTTGCAATCGAAAGTTTGGTTACAATCAATTGGGAAATCGATTGAACTAAATATGAGGTAAGAACTTTTCAGGCAAATACAAACAAATCGATTGGCACTTCGATTAACATCAAAATAGCTAAGTCACTGTCTTGAACACAATCGATTGGAAAATCGATTGAAAGAACCTTTT
>NC_021164.2:31275789-31281120 GCF_000331145.2 Cicer arietinum
GATTTTCTGGGAGAAGGCGCATCACTAGCAAGACCTCCAGCATTCAATGGAATAGCTTATATGTTCTGGAAGCACAGGATGCTGATATTCCTGGAAGCCAGTGGCATAGACATCCTTGACACTGTTGAAAATGGCCCATACATTCCCAAGATTGCAGGAACAAATGATTCGATGATCCCCAAGCCCAGAGCCGAATGGTCTGAGGACGATAAAAAGAAGGTAATTTATAATGCTAAAGCTAAGAACATTA
Source organism: Cicer arietinum (assembly GCF_000331145.2). Lineage (NCBI taxonomy): Eukaryota > Viridiplantae > Streptophyta > Magnoliopsida > Fabales > Fabaceae > Cicer > Cicer arietinum. The sequence goes on from NC_021164.2 coordinate 31,276,040, forward strand.
TAACATCTGCTTTGTGTGCAGAAGAATTCTTTAGGGTATCAAACTGCAAATCAGCAAAGGAAATGTGGGACATTCTTCCAAAAACACATGAAGGAACCACATATGTGAAAAGAGCTCGCGTAAATACACTTATGCACGAATACAAATTGTTCAGCATGAAGAAAGATGAATCTATAAGTGACCTACAGACGAGATTTACACACGTGATAAACAACCTTCATGCACTGGGAAAACAGGTGGAGAATGAACAACAGATCGGAAAAATTATGAGGTGTCTAACCAGAGAATGGCAGCCCAAAATAACTGCTATAGCTGAATCTAAAGATCTAGCAAAGATGACAACAACAACAAAGGGAACATGAGATGGAATTACATCGACTGGACGAATCAGAGATGGAAAGCCGCAAAAAGAAAGGACTATCCCTGAAGGTTCAAGCCCAGCAATCGAAAACTGAATCAGATAGCTGCTCAGATCAATCCAGTAGTGAATCTGAAGAGCCGGAAATCGGGTTGCTTGTCAAGAAATTCAAGAAGTTTCTGAAGAAGAAAGACAACAAATTCAGAAAACCATCTAGCTCCAAGAATAGTGACAACAAGACAATTACATGCTATGAATGTGGTAAAACTGGTCACATAAAGTCAGAATGCTACAAATTGCAGAACAAAAATAGAGCTATAAAACCAAAAGGCAAGGAACCAGTCACCAAAACCAGAAAAGCTTATATTGCATGGAATGATAACGATGAATCCTCTGCATCTTCTGATGAAGAAGAAGTCAACTTGTGTCTCATGGCAGATACAGATTCAGAATCAGAAAATGAGGTTAGTTCACAATCTAATCCAACCTATGATGAACTTCAAGAAGCTTTCAATGAACTGCATGATGATTATGTGAATTCCATAAAACAGTTGTTAAGCACAAAGAAAATGCTTGAACAAATGAATGTTGAGCATAAAGAAATTGAAAATTTATGTGAACAACTGAAAAAGGATTCACAAGAAAAATCTGCAAAGTGCATTGAACTTGAAAATACTGTTGCATCATTAAAATCTGATTTATTAAATTTTGCAAATAGTAAAGATAAGCTAAATGTCATACTTAGCAATCAAAGACATGTTCATGAAAAATCTGGTTTAGGATATACACCAAATATGCATGTCAAAAGAAAAAATAAAAACAGATCTGGTATTGGTTATATGCAAACCAGAAATGTCAAACATGGTCAAAAATCTGCTATTGCTAAGAGTATGTATGACATCTTTACTAAACCAAATAAACATTCATCCTTTGATGGCAGATGTCATTTCTGTTGCAGAAAGGGACATTTTGTGTCTAATTGCAAATTTAAAAAATTAGCCAATCAAGGATGGAAGCTAGTTTGGATAGAAAAGAAATCTGTGTTTGACACTAACCAACCAGGACCCAATTTAAATTGGGGACCTAAAACAAAATTCTGATTTTGTATTGCAGGTGTGCTTGACATCCACGAAACACTCATGGTATCTAGATAGCGGATGCTCAAAGCACATGACTGGTGACAAATCCAAATTCCTGAACTTGACATTAAAGGAAGGAGGCTTTGTCAAATATGGTGATAACAACAGAGGAAAAATCATTGGAATTGGTGATGTAGGCGATGAATCAACTGCAGTAATCAAAAATGTGCTATATGTTGAAGGATTAAAGCACAACTTACTGAGTATAAGCCAGCTATGTGACAAAGGTTTTCAAGTAAGTTTTTCATCACAATCTTGCATTATTGAGCATAAAGATGACAAACACATAAAGCTAATTGGGGACAGAATTAACAACATTTACATGTTGGATTTCAATTCTGTACCTAGTGCTGTATGCTGCTTGTTATCCAACTCAGATGAAACATGGCTTTGGCATAAAAGAATTGCTCATATACACATAAATCATTTGAATAAACTTGTCAGCAAACAGTTAGTCTTAGGTCTACCAAATAGGAAGTTCTCTAAAGATAGACTGTGTGATGCATGTGAGAAAAGTAAACTGGTTAAGACTCCATTTCCCTCTATAGACTTGGTTAGAACAAATAGAGTTTTACAACTAGTTCACATGGACCTTTTTGGACCTGCCCAAGTTAAGAGTTTAGGTGGAAACCTGTATGGATATGTGCTGGTTGATGATTATTCTAGATTCACATGGACTTACTTTTTAGCTCATAAAAGTGATACATTCTCTGTTTTCAAAAAGTTTGCTGCTTTAGTACAAAATGAGAATGATCTGAAAATTGTTTCAATAAAAAGTGATCATGGAGGTGAATTCCAAAATGATCTTTTTCAAAATTATTGTGAATCAAATGGAATCAACCACATCTATTCAGCCCCTAGGACACCACAGCAGAATGGGGTAGTGGAGAGGAAAAATAGATCCCTAGAAGAGTTAGCTAGGACCATGCTTAAGGACTCCAACCTACCTAAGTACTTTTGGGCAGATGCAATTAGTACAGCCACTCATGTTGTAAATAGAGTTCTCATTAGGCCCCTGCTTAGGAAAACACCCTATGAGCTTTACAAGGGTAGAAAACCAAACCTTTCCTACTTTAGAATCTTTGGTTGTAAGTGCTTTGTGTTGAACAATGGCAAAGAACACCTAGGAAAGTTTGACCCTAAGGCAGATGAAGGTATCTTTTTAGGATATTCCCAAACTAGTAAGGCCTATAGAATCTACAACAAAAGAACAAAGACCATAGAAGAGTCAGTTCATGTAAAGTTTGATGAATTATTTACAGAAAACTTGAACAAAACTCCTTCTAAGGTTGATGAAATTTTGGATGAAGTTGTAGAATCTGAACCACTAGAACAACCTATAGCTGACCCTCCAACTAGTGCAGACCCTGTAGAACCTATAGAAACCTGTGAGTTGCCTAAGGAATGGAAGTTCAACAGAAACCACCCTTTAGACAACATTATAGGCGATATCTCTAAAGGTGTTGCAACTAGGAGAAGCCTTAGTCAGTTTTGTAACTTTACAGCCTTTGTATCTCAGATTGAACCTAAGAACATTAAGGAAGCCCTGTTAGATAGTGAGTGGATACTTGCTATGCAAGAGGAGTTAAACCAGTTTGAGAGAAACAAGGTGTGGAGTTTAGTACCTAGGCCAGAGGGTAAGCATGTCATAGGAACCAGATGGGTGTTCAGAAACAAGTTGGATGAGAATGGTGTGATAACAAGGAACAAAGCTAGACTAGTAGCCAAGGGTTATAGTCAAGAGGAGGGAATAGATTTTGATGAAACCTATGCCCCTGTAGCTAGATTAGAAGCCATAAGAATTTTATTGGCTTATGCTTGTATAATGGACTTTAATCTTTATCAAATGGATGTGAAAAGTGCCTTTCTCAATGGTGACCTTCAAGAGGAAGTTTTTGTTAGCCAAACACCTGGTTTTGAAAATCCTGATTTTCCTAATCATGTGTATAAGCTCTCAAAGGCCCTCTATGGGTTAAAACAAGCTCCAAGAGCTTGGAATGAGAAGCTCAGCAATTTCCTTATTCAACAAAACTTTTCAAGAGGAAATGTTGACAAGACCCTTTTCACAAAAACTACTGGAAATGATATCTTGCTTGTCCAAGTATATGTTGATGACATAATATTTGGATCTACAAATAATAAACTGTGCAAAGAATTTGAAAATTTGATGAAAGGTAAATTTGAAATGTCAATGATGGGTGAACTGTCATATTTCTTGGGATTTCAAATTAACCAAAGCAAGCAAGCCATTTTCATAAGCCAATCTAAATACTGTTCTGATTTAATAAAGAAATTAACTTTGAAAATCTTAAATCCATTGATACACCCATGAGTCAAGGAAATTTCTTAAACCGAGATGAGAAAGGTAAACCTGTAGATGTTACTAGATTTCGTGGTATGATAGGATCTCTGCTCTACCTTACAGCAAGCCGACCAGACATCATGTTCAGTGTTTGTATGTGTGCAAGGTATCAATCAAATCCAAAGGAATCTCACTTCAGTGCAGTTAAGAGAATTTTCAGATACTTAGTAGGAGCTAAGAGTCTTTGATTGTGGTATCCAAAAGGATCAACTTGTACTTTAGTTGGTTACTCAGATTCAGACTTTGCAGGATGTAAACTCGACAGGAAAAGTACCTCAGGAACTTGTCATTTACTTGGAAACTCTCTTGTGTCATGGTTTAGTAAGAAACAGACAAGCATCGCTTTATCAACTGCTGAAGCTGAATATATTGCAGCTGGGAGCTGTTGTGCTCAGATACTTTGGATGAAACAACACTTATTGGACTTTGGTGTTGACTTGGGAACAATACCTATCATGTGTGATAACACAAGTGCAATAAGTATAACCAAGAATCCAGTAATGCACTCCAGGACCAAACACATTGAAGTAAGACATCATTTTATAAGAGATCACTTTCAAAATGGAATCATTAAGCTTGAGTATGTTAACACTGATGAAACAGCACTTATTGGACTTTGGTGTTGATTTGGGAACAGTACCTATCATGTGTGATAACACAAGTGCAATAAGTATAACCAAGAATCCAGTAATGCACTCCAGGACCAAACACATTGAAGTAAGACATCATTTTATAAGAGATCACTTTCAAAATGGAATCATTAAGCTTGAGTATGTTAACACTGCCGAACAGTTAGCTGACATCTTCACAAAATCTTTACCAAGAGAAAGTTTTCTGTATATAAGGATGAAACTAGGGATCATTGATCCTAGTGTGGTATGATCGTTAATTTTTTTTTCTTGGAATTTCTGGTGTTCGCAGTTGTTTCTCCAGTTAAATCGATTTGGAAATCGATTACCAGCATGGTAAATGGTTTATAAAATCGATTTGGGAATCGATTGCTTTGACCCCAGAATTCAAAGTTCAGAAATTTTTTTTTAACTTGCCCGAGCGTCGATCGGGAAATCGACTAGTTTTTCTTTCAACGATTAAGACAATCGATTTGGACATCGATTAAGTAAAACTAGAATTCGATTTGGCCATCGATTTGAAATATGACCGTTATGATATTTTTTTTCTAGATGTTGAACACAATCATTACTGAATCGATTGAGGATTCCCA
>NC_021164.2:31281223-31284298 GCF_000331145.2 Cicer arietinum
TGAGTAATAATTACTAAATCGATTGACATTACCAGCAACGGTTACCTAATCGATTTGGGAATCAATTTACACGATTAAGGGTTTAAATAGGAAAAGTTCTCAATCGATTTATGCACTGCATTTCTTCAGTTTTCACTATTTTTTCTCTGTCTGCTTCATCCTTCTGTCTCTGCTATTGTTATTTTGTTGCTATCTACAATCTATCTACTTCAATATACGCGTATGGCAAGAGTAAAACAAACCCATGCACGCACTCCTTCACCTTCATCATCTTCAAACAGTGAAACCCCTTCACCACCACCCACTCTAACAAAAAGAGTACCCATACCTACACATAAAATACTTGCCAAAGACAAAGGCAAGGCACCCGCTCCTATTCAAGAGAAGCCTAAAAAGCGAAAGGAACCCCCAACGGAAAAACTCATGGCTGACGCCATGAAGGTAGTTTCACAAAAGAGGAAGAAGAAACCTGTTTCCTCACCCCCTGCCAAGAAAGTACCCAAGGAAAAAGATGCTGAACCTTCTATACCATCAGACTTTCTGAAGAGAAAAATCCATGAGGGTAGAACTCTGGATTTTGCATACTTTGATACTGACGGTTTTACATTTCAGAATCATCTGCGATTTCACGGTCTTGATAGCTTTCTATCTTCTACACTCGACAGTTATCCACGTTTGATAAGGGAATTTTATTCTACGTTTAAGCTGACAGAAGAAGGTTTTAAGGCTCAAGTCAAAGGTAAAAGGATTGCTATGTCATTTGATGATTTTTCTACCTTATCAGGATTGCCTTTTTACGGAAAATCTATCGACGGCAGTTCTGAAGCTGATACGATTGACGAAGGTTGGGAAGAATCTTTTGACAGGCATGCTGCAGTAAAGGACCTGATGATTGATGGTTTTGTGGAAACCATTTCATTACCTATCGGTCAAATGAAGGTCCAACATCGGATGTTGATGTACACGCTGACCAGGATGCTTGTACCTCGTTCAGGTAACCATGCAGTAGTTTAGAAACTGAACATACTACTGTTATGGGGCTTATCAAAGGAGCTTAGGATGAGCTGGACTTGGATTGTGCTAAGGCACATGCTGGAAGCTTCACAGAGCAAGCTTATGTTGCCCTATCCACAGCTAATTACCAAGATTCTTAAACATTTCAAGGTTTCATTTGTTAATGAAGAATCTGCAAAAACCACTATGATATTTGGAGAATCAATTGTGTATCAAATGCAATTGAAAAGGTTACATGGTATATGGATAAGACCTCAGGCTACTGTTGAACCAACACAACCTCAGACTCAAACTGCTACTGCCTCAGCCCCTCCTGATTTTGTTGCTAAGATAATGGAATTCATAGAAGCTCAGATGGCACACAATGCCAAGATGCTAGAATCACAGTCCAGAATGGAAGCTAACTTAAGGACTCTCCAGGCATCCTTGAATTCGGTTGTTCAGGATGTGGATGCGATTCAAGCTCACTTGGGAATCAAACTGTCATTTGAAGACATTGCAGACATCGGTCGTCAAGCAGCAGAGGAACCTAACCCAACTCCCCTAGATCACCTTGAGACTCACGTTGAGGAGACACCTGCTGAGGGTAATACAGTGGTCTCTGCCTCTCCCGTAGATAATAGTGAGGACCAGCCTAGACTAGGAGATTAAGAGTTTAGGATCTGTGGTGTTTTGCTATGACTTGTTGTACTCATTTGATCTATATCTATAATGAACTAAAACGTTTATCTCATCACTCTCTGAATTCATTTGTCTTAATCCTTTGATATGCTCATTAATTGCTCTGATTTTCATTGCTCTGATATACAATGTTTTATGATTTCAATCCCCACTGCTTATGTTCTTTAACATAGGGGGAGGAAATATTTTTTCTGCCTTTTTGCCTTAACTGACAAAGGGGGAGAAAAATTATAACTTGCTAATATTTGTTGACTTGCTAATATTTGTTGCATTTACTTGCTCTGATGACTGTTAAATGAATTATTTTAATGTAAGCATGTGTACTGTTATGCTAAGATGCTCTGATACTTCTGTTTCTATGATATGGTAATGGTACATATATGCTATGAAATGTTGTTAATATTATGTCTTGAAATGCTCAACTCAAGTTAAAATTGTATGATTGTCACTTATGCAAAAAGGGGGAGATTGTTGGACTTTAGTCCTTGGAATCCTAATTTTGACATAATTAACAAACATACAATGTTCATACATCATATGATAAATCTAACATTTTAATTGAGCAAGATTTCAGGAACAACAATTCAATCCTACACACTTGATACAAATTGCTCGTAACACAAGAAATCAACAAAAGTTGATCATTGACTGAGTAAATCGATTGGGAAATCGATTTCATAACAAGGGTGTAAGGAAACATAACTGTTTGTGATTGTATAATCGATTAGGCAATCGACTGGCACAATTAGAAATGAAAATTGCACAAGTCAGTGGCACCCTGTTTTACAGGCTAATCGATTGGCAAATCGATTGTACACATCACAAAGTAAAACCTGATTGAAACCAATCGACTGGGAAATCGATTGATCAAGTCACAGTGAGAATCCAATTTCTAGGGTAATCGATTGGCAAATCGATTGCTTAGATAATATTTGAAAAATAACTTGACCTGTGACAAACACAATCGATTGGACAATCTATTGTGAGAATTTCAATCATGTTAAGTTTGGTTACAATCGATTGGGAAATCGATTGAACTAAACATCAGGTAAGAACTTTTCAGGCAAATACAAACAAATCGATTGGCACTTCGATTAACATCAAAATAGCTAAGTCACTGTCTTGAACACAATCGATTGGCAAATCGATTGAAAGAACCTTTTTGAAATCACAGTGAACTTTGAGCTTGTGGCCAAATCGATTCTGAGTATTCGTAAATCGATTATGAGACTTAATAAATCGATTAAGTAATCGATTGGTGTGATTTTTTACTTTGAACAAAACACCTGCAATCAATTATGAAATCGATGCATATAAGTCTAAACATAATTTACTGAAAAAAGTTTGTTTAAAGAATCGATTGGCAAATCGATTAGCTTA
>NC_021164.2:31284621-31297726 GCF_000331145.2 Cicer arietinum
AGACTTCTTTTACTACGTCTTTTATTCTGTTTGAAATAAATACTTTGTAAAGAAAACGACAGCTAGAAATCCAGCTAGAAACTGGTGGCGATCTTCTTGGGTGAGAGGCCTCATCAAGAAGGAGCCGTACTTTGATTTTGTGTGAGTCTGCTGATTGACTACAAGGATCAAGGGGTGAGCAATAGGAAAGAGATTGTGAGAGAAAGATAGGTTTCGAGGAAACTGGACAATCTGTAAACAATTCACAATTCTTTCTATTGGAGAAAAAGCTGAAATCCAGTTGGATTGTAAGGACTGGATGTAGGTTGTCTCGTTGACAACTGAACCCGGATAAATCTTGGTGCATTCTATCCTTTAACTCTTTACTTTTAATTGCTAATCGTGTATGCCGCATTATAATTCCGCTGTGTATGTAATATTGCTTTAATTTGATTAAAGACTAATATATTCTGATTATTTCGAGGTCATAATAATCAACAAAAATCACCTAAATGTTAAGCCAATGACATAAATGAACTTATTGGATGCACAATATTGGTTAAAAATCCTAATTGCACTAGAATAAACCTATGGAGGATGAAAATGACCTAACTGTTAATACAATGAAATAAACACACGTATTCGTTGCACAAGATTGGTTAAAAACCCTAATTGGACAAGAATAAGCCTAGGGAGGAAGAAAATGACATAAATGTTAATCGAATGACACAAATGAACTTATTGGATGCAGAAGATTGGTTAAAATCTCTAATTGGACCAGAATAAGTCCAAGGAGGACGAAATTGACCTAAATATTAATCCAATGACACAAAAGAACTTATTGGATGCACAAGATTAAACAAAAACTCTTATTGGACTAGAATATGCCATGGAGGACGGAAATTGCCTTAATGTTAATCCAATGACACAAATGAACTTATTGCATGCACAAGATTGGACAAAAACTCTTATTGCACTAGAATATCCCTAAGGAGGATAGAAATGGCCTTAATGTTAATCCGATGACACAAATGAACTTTTTGGATGCACAAGATTGGACAAAAACGCTAAATGGGCTAGAATAAGCCTAGGGATGACGAAAATGTCCTAAATTTTAATCCAATGAAACAAACACACCAATTTGTTTCATAAGATTGGTTAAAAAACCTTATTGGACTACTATCAGCCTAACAAGGGCGAAAATGACCTAAATGTTAATCCAATGACACAAACACACCTATTCGTTGCACAAGATTGGTTAAAAACCCTGATTGGACTAGAATAAGCCTAAGGAGGACAAAAATGACGTAAATGTCAATCCAATGACACAAATGAACTTATTTTATGCCCAAGATTGGTAAAAAAATCCTAATTGGACTAGAATAAACCAAGGGAGGAAGAAAACGACCTAAATATTAATCCGTAAACACAAATGAACTTATTGGATGCATAAGATTGAGCAAAAGTCATAATTGGACAAGAATAAGCCTAGGGAGGACGAACATGACCTAAATATTAATCCAATGACACAAATGAACTTATTGGATGCAAAAGATTGGTCAAAAACCCTAAGTGGACTAGAATAAGCCTATGGAGGACGAAAATGACGTAAATGTTAATCCAATAACACAAATACACCTATTGGTTGCACAAGATTGGTGAAAAACCCTAATTGTACAAAAATAAGCCTATGAAGGACGAAAATGACCTAAATATTAATTCAAAGACACAAATGAACTTATTCGATGTATAAGATTAATTAAAAACCCTAATTGGACTCGAATAAGCCTAGGGAGATCGAAAATCACCTAAATGTTAAGCCAATGACACAAATGAAGTTATTGGATACACAAGATTGGTTAAAACCCCTAATTGGATTAGAATAAGACTATGAATGACAAAGATGACTTAAATGTTAATCCAATGACAGAAATGAACTTATTGGATGCACAAGATTGGTTTAAAACCTTAATTGGACTAGAATAAGCCAAGGGAGGAATAAAATGACCTAAATATTAATCCAATTACACAAATGAACTTATTGGATGCACAAGATTGAGCGAAAATCGTAAATGGACTAGAATAAGCCTAGGGAGGACAAAAATTACCGAATTGTTAATTTAATGACACAAATACACCTCATGGTTGCAAAAGATTGGTTAAAAACCCTAATTGGACTAGAAATGGCCTTAATGTTAATCTGATGACACAAATGAACGTATTGGATGCACAAGATTTCTTAAAAACCCTAATTGGACTAGAATAAGCCTATTGAAGACGAAAATGACTTAAATGTTAATCCAATGACACAAATACACCTATTGGTTGCACAAGATTGGTTAAAAACCCTAATTATACTAGAATAAGCCTAGGGAGGACGAAAATATCCTAAATATTTATCCAAAGACACAAATGAAATTATTGGATGTACAAGATTGGTTAAAAACCCTAATTGACAAGAATAAGGCTATGGAGGTTGAAAATTACCTAAATGTTAAGGCAATGACACAAATGAACTTATTGGATGCACAAGATTGGTTAAAAACACTAATTGGACTAGAATAAGCCTATTGAAGACGAAAATGACTTAAATGTTAATCCATTGACACAAATGAACTTATTGGGTGCACAAGATTGGTTAAAAACCCTAATTGGACTAGAATAATCCTAGGGAGGAAGAAAATGACATAAATGTTAATCCAATGACACAAATGAACTTATTGGATGCAGAAGATTGGTTAAGAACTCTAATTGGACCCTAATAAGCCCAAGGAGGACGAAAATGACCTAAATATTAATCCAATGACACAAAAGAACTTATTGGATGCACAAGATTAAACAAAAACACTTATTGGACTAGAATATGCCTATTTAGGACAAAAATGACCTAAATATTAATTAAAAGACACAAATTAACTTATTGGATGTATAAGATTAATTAAAAACCCTAATTGGATTCGAATAAGCCTGGGGAGGTCAAAAATCACCTAAATGTTAAGCCAATGACACAAATGAAGTTATTGGATACACAAGATTGGTTAAAACCCTTAATTGGATTAGAATAAGACTATGGATGACATAGATGACTTAAATGTTAATCCAATGACACAAATGAACTTATTGGATGCACAAGATTTGTTTAAAACCCTAATTTTACTAGAATAAGCCAAGGGAGGAATAAAATGACCTAAACATTAATCCAATTACACAAATGAACTTATTGGATGCACAAGATTGAGCAAAAATCATAAATGGACAAGAATAAACCTAGGGAGGACAAAAATTACCGAAATGTTAATTCAAAAACACAAATACACCTCTTGGTTGCAAAAGATTGGTTAAAAACCCTAATTGGACTAGAATAAGTCTAGGGAGGAAGAAAATGACCTAAATGTTAATCCAATGACACAAATGAACATATTGGATGCATAAGATTGGTTAGAAATCCTAACTGGAGTAGAATAAGCCAAGGGAGGCAGAAAATGACGGACATATTAATCAAATGATTCAAACACAGCTATTGGATGCCCAAGATTGCTTACAAACCCTAATTGGACTAGAATAAGTCTAGGGAGGAAGAAAATGACCTAAATGTTAATCCAATGACACAAATGAACATATTGGATGCATAAGATTGGTTAGAAATCCTAACTGGAGTAGAATAAGCCAAGGGAGGCAGAAAATGACGGACATATTAATCAAATGATTCAAACACAGCTATTGGATGCCCAAGATTGCTTACAAACCCTAATTGGACTAGAATAAGTCTAGGGAGGAAGAAAATGACCTAAATGTTAATCCAATGACACAAATGAACATATTGGATGCATAAGATTGGTTAGAAATCCTAACTGGAGTAGAATAAGCCAAGGGAGGCAGAAAATGACGGACATATTAATCAAATGATTCAAACACAGCTATTGGATGCCCAAGATTGCTTACAAACCCTAATTGGACTAGAATAAGTCTAGGGAGGAAGAAAATGACCTAAATGTTAATCCAATGACACAAATGAACATATTGGATGCATAAGATTGGTTAGAAATCCTAACTGGAGTAGAATAAGCCAAGGGAGGCAGAAAATGACGGACATATTAATCAAATGATTCAAACACAGCTATTGGATGCCCAAGATTGCTTACAAACCCTAATTGGACTAGAATAAGTCTAGGGAGGAAGAAAATGACCTAAATGTTAATCCAATGACACAAATGAACATATTGGATGCATAAGATTGGTTAGAAATCCTAACTGGAGTAGAATAAGCCAAGGGAGGCAGAAAATGACGGACATATTAATCAAATGATTCAAACACAGCTATTGGATGCCCAAGATTGCTTACAAACCCTAATTGGACTAGAATAAGTCTAGGGAGGAAGAAAATGACCTAAATGTTAATCCAATGACACAAATGAACATATTGGATGCATAAGATTGGTTAGAAATCCTAACTGGAGTAGAATAAGCCAAGGGAGGCAGAAAATGACGGACATATTAATCAAATGATTCAAACACAGCTATTGGATGCCCAAGATTGCTTACAAACCCTAATTGGACTAGAATAAGTCTAGGGAGGAAGAAAATGACCTAAATGTTAATCCAATGACACAAATGAACATATTGGATGCATAAGATTGGTTAGAAATCCTAACTGGAGTAGAATAAGCCAAGGGAGGCAGAAAATGACGGACATATTAATCAAATGATTCAAACACAGCTATTGGATGCCCAAGATTGCTTACAAACCCTAATTGGACTAGAATAAGTCTAGGGAGGAAGAAAATGACCTAAATGTTAATCCAATGACACAAATGAACATATTGGATGCATAAGATTGGTTAGAAATCCTAACTGGAGTAGAATAAGCCAAGGGAGGCAGAAAATGACGGACATATTAATCAAATGATTCAAACACAGCTATTGGATGCCCAAGATTGCTTACAAACCCTAATTGGACTAGAATAAGTCTAGGGAGGAAGAAAATGACCTAAATGTTAATCCAATGACACAAATGAACATATTGGATGCATAAGATTGGTTAGAAATCCTAACTGGAGTAGAATAAGCCAAGGGAGGCAGAAAATGACGGACATATTAATCAAATGATTCAAACACAGCTATTGGATGCCCAAGATTGCTTACAAACCCTAATTGGACTAGAATAAGTCTAGGGAGGAAGAAAATGACCTAAATGTTAATCCAATGACACAAATGAAGTTTTTGGATGCACAAGATTGGTTAAAAACCCTAATTGGACTAGAATAAGTCTAGGGAGGAAGAAAATGACCTAAATGTTAATCCAATGACACAAATGAACATATTGGATGCATAAGATTGGTTAGAAATCCTAACTGGAGTAGAATAAGCCAAGGGAGGCAGAAAATGACGGACATATTAATCAAATGATTCAAACACAGCTATTGGATGCCCAAGATTGCTTACAAACCCTAATTGGACTAGAATAAGCATATGAAGGACGAAAATGATGTAAATGTTAATCCAATGACACAAATAAACTTATTTGATGCACAAAATTGGTTAAAAACCCTAATTGGACTAGAAGATTGGTTAAAAATCCTAATTCGACTAGAATAAGCCCAGGGGATAATCCAATGACACAAATGAAATTATTGGATGCTCAAGATTTGTTAAAAACCATAATTGGACTAGAATAAGCATAGGGATGACAAAAATGACGTAAATGTTAAGCCAATAACACAAATGAACTTTTTGGATGCACAAGATTGGTTAAAAACCCTAACGGGACTAGAATAAGCCTATGGAGGATAAAAATGACTTAAATGTTAATCCAATGACACAAATGAAGTTTTTGGATGCACAAGATTGGTTAAAAACCCTAACGGGACTAGAATAAGCCTATGGAGGATAAAAATGACTTAAATGTTAATCCAATGACACAAATGAAGTTTTTGGATGCACAAGATTGGTTAAAAACCCTAATTGGACTAGAATAAGTCTAGGGAGGAAGAAAATGACCTAAATGTTAATCCAGTGAAACAAACACACCTATTCGTTGCACATGTTTGGTTAAAAACCCTAATTGGACTAGAATAAGCCTAGGGAGGACGAAAATGACATAAATGTTAACCAAATGACACAAATGAACTTATTGGATGCAAAGGATTGAACAAAATCCTAAATGGACTAGAATAAGCCTTGGGAGGACGAAATGTCATAAATCTAAATCTAGTGATACAAACACACCTATTGATTGCACAAGATTGGTTGAAAACCCTAATTGGACTAGAATAAGCCAAGGGAGGACGAAAATGACGGAAATGTTAATCTAATGAAATAAACACACCTATTAGTTGCACAAGATTGGTTAAAAACCCTAATTGGACTAGAATAAGAATAAGGAGGACGAAAATGACCTAAATGCTAATCCAATGACACAAATGAACTTATTGGATGCGGAAGATTGGTTAAAAACTCTTATTGGACCAGAATAAGCCCAAAGAGGACGAAAATGACTTAAATATAAATCCAATGACCCAAATGAACTTATTGGATGCACAAGATTGGTTAAAAACCCTATTTGGACTAGAATAAGCCTAGGGAGTACGAAATTAACCTAAGTATGAATCCAATGACACGAATGAACTTAATTGATGTACAAGATTGGAAAAAAAACTCATATTGGACTAGAATAAGCCTAGGGAGGACGAAAATTACCTTAATGTTAATCCAATGATACAAATGAACCTATTGGATGCACAAGATTGGTTAAAATCCTTGAATGGACTAGAATAAGCTTGGGGAGGACGAAAATGACCTAAATGTTAATATAATGACACAAACACACCTATTGGTTGCATAAGATTGTTTAAAAACCCTAATTGGACTAGAAAAAGTCTAGGGGGAACAAAAATGAGCTAAATATTAATCCAATGACACAAATGAACTTATTGAATGCACCAGATAGGTTAAAAACCATAATTGGACTAGAATAAGCCAAGGGAAGAGAAAAATGACGTAAATATTAATCAAATGACACAAATGAACTTATGAATGAACAAGATTGGACAAGTACACTAATTGTACAAGAATAAGCCTAGGGAGCACAAAAATGACCTAAATATTAATCCAATGACACAAATGAACTTATTGGATGCAAAAGATTGGTTAAAAATCATAATTCGACTAGAATAAGCCTATGGAGGACGAAAATGATGTAAATGTTAATCTAATGACACAAATGAACTTATTGGATGCATAAGATTGATAAAAATCCTAATTGGACTAGAATAAGCCAAAAGAGGAAGAAAATGACCTAAATATTAATCCAATGACACAAATGACCTATAAATTGGACAAGAATATGCCTAGGGAGGACGAAAATGACCTAAATGTAAACCAACGACACAAATAACTGATTGGATGCACAAGATTGGTTAAAAACCCTAATTGGAATAGAATTAGCATAGAGAAGACGAAAATGACATAACTATCAATCCATTGACACAAATGAACTTATCAGATGCACAAGATTGGTTAAAAACCCTAATTGGACTAGAATAAGCCTAAGGAGTACGAAAATGACCTAAATATTAATCCAATGACGCAAATGAACTTATTGGATGCATAAGATTGGACAAAAACACTTATTGCACTAAAATATCCCTAGGTAGTATAGAAATGACCTAAATTTTAATCCAATAACACAAATGAACTTATTGGATGCACAAGAAAGGCTAAAATGCTAAATGGACTAGAATAAGTCTAGGGAGGACGAAAATGTCCTAAATGTTAATTGAATGACACAAACACACCTATTGGTTGCACAAGAGTAGTTAAAAACCTTAATTGGACTAGAATATGCCTAGGGAGGACGAAAATGACCTAAATGTTAATCCAATGACACAAATGAACTTATTGGATCCATAACGTTGGACAACAACCCTAAATGGACTAGAATAAGCCTAGGCAGGAAGAAAATGACCTAAACGTTAATCCAATGACACAAATACACCTATTGGTTGCACAAGATTGGTTAAAAACCCTAATTGGCCTCGAATTAGCCTAAGGAGGACGAAAACGACATAAATGTTAATCCAATGACACAAATGAACTTATTGGATCCACAACATTGGACAACAACCCTAATTGGACTAGAATAAGCCTAGGGAGGACGAAAATGACCTAAACGTTAATCCAATAACTCAAACACACTATTTGTTGCCCAAGAAATGTTAAAAACTCAAATTGGCCATGAATTAGCCTAAGGAGAACGAAAATGATATAAATGTTAATGCAATGACACAAATGTACTTATTGGATGCACAAGATTGGACAAAAACCCTAAATGGACTACAAAAAGCCTAGGGAGGACGTAAATGAACTAAATGTTAATCAAATGACACAAATGAACATATTGAATGCACAAGATTGGCAAAATCTCTTATTGGACTTGAATATCCTTAGGGAGGACATTAATGGCCTTAATGTTAATCGAAAGACACAAATGACTTTACTGGATGCACAAGATTGGACAAAAACGATAAATAGACTAAAGTAAGCTTAGGGAGGACGAAAATGTCCGAAATATTAATTCAATGACACAAACACATCTATTGGTTGCACAGGATTTGTTAAAAACCCTAATTGGACTAGAATAAGCCTAATGAGAACGAAAATGACCTAAATATTAAACCAATGACACAAATAAACTTATTGGATGCACAAGATTGGTTAAAAACCGTTATTGGACTAGAATAAGCCTTGGGAGTACGAAAATGACCTAAATATTAATCTAATGACACAAATGAACTTATTGGATGCACAAGATTGGTTAAAAACCATAAATGGACTAGAATAGGACTAGGGAGGACGAAAATGACCTAAATGTTAATTAAATGACACAATTGAACTTATTGGATCCCAAAGATTGGGCAAAAACCCTTATTGGACTAGTTTAAGCCTATGGAGGACGAAAATAACCTACATATTAATCCAATGACTCAAATATACCTATTGGATGCACAAGATTGGTTAAAAGCCCTAATTGGACTAGAATAAGCATAAGGAGGACAATAATGACTTAAAATGTTAAGCCAATGACACAAACTAACTTATTGGATGCACAAGATTGGTTAAAAACCCTAATTTGTAGTAAAATAAACTTAGGGAGGACGAAATTGACCAAATATTAGTCCAATGAGACAAATGAACTTATTGGATGCACAAGATTGGTTAAAAACCCTAATTTGACAAGAATAAGCCTAGGGAGGACGAAAATGACCTAAATGTTAATCCAATGACACAAATGAACTTATTGGATGCGGAAGATTGGTTAAGAACTCTAATTGGACCAGAATAAGCCCAGGGAGGACGAAAATGACTTAAATATTAATCCAATGACTCAAATGAACTTATTGGATGCACAAGATTGGTTAAAAACCCTATTTGGACTAGAATAAGCCTAGGGAGTACCAAAATGACTTAAATATGAATTCAATGACACGGATGAACTTAATTGATGCACAAGATTGGACAAAAACTCATATTGGACTAGAATAAGCTTAGGGAGGACGGAAATTACCTTAATGTTAATCCAATGACACAAATAAACTTATTGGATGCACAAGATTGGTTAAAAACCTTAAATGGACTAAAATAAGCTTGGGGAGGACGAAAATGACCTAAATGTTAATATAATGACACAAACGCACCTATTGGTTGCATAAGATTGTTTGAAAACCCTAATTGGACTAGAAAAAGCCTAGGGGAAAAAATGAGCTAAATATTAATCCAATTTCACAAATGGACTTATTGAATGCACCAGATAGGTATAAAACCATCATTGGACTAGAATAAGCCTAGGGAGGACGAAACGGACTTAATAATTAATCCAATGACATAAACACACCTATTCGTTGCACAAGATTGGTTAAAAATCTTAATTGGACTAGAATAAGCCTAGGGAGGACGAAACGGACTTAATAATTAATCCAATGACATAAACACACCTATTCGTTGCACAAGATTGGTTAAAAATCTTAATTGGACTAGAATAAGCCTAGGGAGGACGAAACGGACTTAATAATTAATCCAATGACATAAACACACCTATTCGTTGCACAAGATTGGTTAAAAATCTTAATTGGACTAGAATAAGCCTAGGGAGGACGAAACGGACTTAATAATTAATCCAATGACATAAACACACCTATTCGTTGCACAAGATTGGTTAAAAATCTTAATTGGACTAGAATAAGCCTAGGGAGGACGAAACGGACTTAATAATTAATCCAATGACATAAACACACCTATTCGTTGCACAAGATTGGTTAAAAATCTTAATTGGACTAGAATAAGCCTAGGGAGGACGAAACGGACTTAATAATTAATCCAATGACATAAACACACCTATTCGTTGCACAAGATTGGTTAAAAATCTTAATTGGACTAGAATAAGCCTAGGGAGGACGAAACGGACTTAATAATTAATCCAATGACATAAACACACCTATTCGTTGCACAAGATTGGTTAAAAATCTTAATTGGACTAGAATAAGCCTAGGGAGGACGAAACGGACTTAATAATTAATCCAATGACATAAACACACCTATTCGTTGCACAAGATTGGTTAAAAATCTTAATTGGACTAGAATAAGCCTAGGGAGGACGAAACGGACTTAATAATTAATCCAATGACATAAACACACCTATTCGTTGCACAAGATTGGTTAAAAATCTTAATTGGACTAGAATAAGCCTAGGGAGGACGAAAATGACCTAAATGTTAATCCAATGACACAAATGAACTTACTGGAAGCACAAGATGGTTAAAGATTCTACATGGAATAGAATAAGCCTAGGGAGGACGAAACTGACTTAATTATTAATCCAATGACATAAACACACATATTGGTTGCACAAGATAGGTTAAAAATCGTAATTGGACTAGGATAAGCCTAGAGAGGTAAAACAATTACCTAAATGTTAATCCAACGACATAAATGAACTTATTTGATGCACAAGATTGGACAAAAACTCTTATTGGACTAGAATAAGCCACTGGAGGACGAAAATGACCTACTTATTAGTCCAATGAGTCAAACACACCTATTGAATGCAAAATATTGGTTTAAAACCCTAATTGGACTAGAATAAGCATAGGGAGGACGAAAATGACCTAAATTTTAAGCCAATGACACAATTGAACTTATTGGATGCAAAAGATTGGTTAAAAACCATAAATGGACTAGAATAGGACTAGGGAGGACGAAAATGACCTAAATGTTAATTAAATGACACAATTGAACTTATTGGATCCCAAAGATTGGGCAAAAACCCTTATTGGACTAGTTTAAGCCTATGGAGGACGAAAATAACCTACATATTAATCCAATGACTCAAATACACCTATTGGATGCACAAGATTGGTTAAAAGCCCTAATTGGACTAGAATAAGCATAAGGAGGACAATAATGACTTAAAATGTTAAGCCAATGACACAAACTAACTTATTGGATGCACAAGATTGGTTAAAAACCCTAATTGTACTAAAATAAACTTCGGGAGGACGAAATTGACCAAATATTAGTCCAATGAGACAAATGAACTTATTGGATGCACAAGATTGGTTAAAAACCCTAATTTGACAAGAATAAGCCTAGGGAGGACGAAAATGACCTTAATGTTAATCCAATGACACAAATGAACTTATTGGATGCGGAAGATTGGTTAAAAACTCTAATTGGACCAGAATAAGCCCAGGGAGGACGAAAATGACTTAAATATTAATCCAATGACTCAAATGAACTTATTGGATGCACAAGATTGGTTAAAAACCCTATTTGGACTAGAATAAGCCTAGGGAGTACCAAAATGACTTAAATATGAATCCAATGACACGGATGAACTTAATTGATGCACAAGATTGGACAAAAACTCATATTGGACTAGAATAAGCTTAGGGAGGACGGAAATTACCTTAATGTTAATCCAATGACACAAATAAACTTATTGGATGCACAAGATTGGTTAAAAACCTTAAATGGACTAAAATAAGCTTGGGGAGGACGAAAATGACCTAAATGTTAATATAATGACACAAACGCACCTATTGGTTGCATAACATTGTTTGAAAACCCTAATTGGACTAGAAAAAGCCTAGGGGAAAAATGAGCTAAATATTAATTCAATTTCTTAAATGAACTTATTGAATGCACCAGATAGGTATAAAACCATCATTGGACTAGAATAAGCCAAGGGAAGAGAAAAATGACATAAATATTAATCAAATGACACAAATGAACTTATTGAATGCACCAGATTGGACAAGAACCTTAATTGGACCAAAATAAGCCTAGGGAGAACGAAAATGACCTAAATATTAATCCAATGACACAAATGAACTTATTGGATGCACAAGATTGGTTAAAAATCTTAATTGGACTACAAAAAGCCGATGGAGGACGAATATGACGTAAATGTTAATCCAATGACACAAATGAACTTATTGGATGCACAAGATTGGTTAAAAATCCTGAATGGACTAGAATATGCCTAGGGAGGCCGAAAATGACATAAATGTTAATCCAATGACACAAATGAACTTATTGGATGCACAAGATTGGTTAAAAATCCTGAATGGACTAGAATATGCCTAGGGAGGCCGAAAATGACATAAATGTTAATCCAATGACACAAATGAACTTATTGGATGCACAAGATTGGTTAAAAATCCTGAATGGACTAGAATATGCCTAGGGAGGCCGAAAATGACATAAATGTTAATCCAATGACACAAATGAACTTATTGGATGCACAAGATTGGTTAAAAATCCTGAATGGACTAGAATATGCCTAGGGAGGCCGAAAATGACATAAATGTTAATCCAATGACACAAATGAACTTATTGGCTACACAACATTGGACTAGAATAAGCCTAGGGAGGGCGAAAATAACCTAAATGTTAATCCAATGACATAAACACACCTATTCGTTGCACAAGATTGGTTAAAAACAGTAATTGGACTAGAATATGAATAAGGAGGACGAAAATGACCTAAATGTTAATCCAATGACGCAAATGAACTTATTGGCTCCACAACATTGGACTAGAATAAGCCTAGGGAGGACGAAAATGACCTAAA
>NC_021164.2:31310956-31320935 GCF_000331145.2 Cicer arietinum
ACGAAAATGACTTAAATATTAATCCAATGACTCAAATGAACTTATTGGATGCACAAGATTGGTTAAAAACCCTATTTGGACTAGAATAAGCCTAGGGAGTACCAAAATGACTTAAATATGAATTCAATGACACGGATGAACTTAATTGATGCACAAGATTGGACAAAAACTCATATTGGACTAGAATAAGCTTAGGGAGGACGGAAATTACCTTAATGTTAATCCAATGACACAAATAAACTTATTGGATGCACAAGATTGGTTAAAAACCTTAAATGGACTAAAATAAGCTTGGGGAGGACGAAAATGACCTAAATGTTAATATAATGACACAAACGCACCTATTGGTTCATAAGATTGTTTGAAAACCCTAATTGGACTAGAAAAAGCCTAGGGGAAAAAATGAGCTAAATATTAATCCAATTTCACAAATGAACTTGTTTGAATGCACCAGATAGGTATAAAACCATCATTGGACTAGAATAAGCCAAGGGAAGAGAAAAATGACGTAAATATTAATCAAATGACACAAATGAACTTATTGAATGCACCAGATTGGACAAGAACCCTAATTGGACTAAAATAAGCCTAGGGAGAACGAAAATGACTTAAATATTAATCCAATGACACAAATGAACTTATTGAATGCACCAGATTGGACAAGAACCCTAATTGGACTAAAATAAGCCTAGGGAGAACGAAAATGACTTAAATATTAATCCAATGACACAAATGAACTTATTGAATGCACCAGATTGGACAAGAACCCTAATTGGACTAAAATAAGCCTAGGGAGAACGAAAATGACTTAAATATTAATCCAATGACACAAATGAACTTATTGGATGCACATGATTGGTTAAAAATCATAATTGGACTAGAATAAGCCGATGGAGGACGAATATGACGTAAATGTTAATCCAATGACACAAATGAACTTTTTGGATGCACAAGATTGGTTAAAAACCCTGAATGGACTAGAATATGCCTAGGGAGGACGAAAATGACATAAATGTTAATCCAATGACACAAATGAACTTATTTGATGCATAGGATTGGACAAAATCCTAAGTGGACTAGAATAAGCCTAGAGAGGACGAAAATGTCATAAATGTTAATCTAATGACACAAACACACCTATCGATTGCACAAGATTGGTTAAAAACCCTAATTGGACTAGAATAAGCCTAGGGACGGCGAAAATGACCTAAATGTTAATCCAATGACATAAACACACCTATTCGTTTTACAAGATTGGTTAAAAACCCTAATTGGACTAGAATATGAATAGGGAGGACGAAAATGACCTAAATGTTAATCCAATGACACAAATGAACTTATTGGATGCACAAGATTGAGCAAAAACCATAATTGGACAAGAATAAGACTAGGGAGGACGAAAATGACCTAAATGTTAATCCAATGACACAAATGAACTTATTGGATACACAACATTGGACTAGAATAAGCCTAGGGAGGATGAAAATGACCTAAACGTTAATCATATGACAGAAACACACCTATCGGTTGCCCAAGATTGGTTAAAAACCCTAATTGGACTAGAATAAGCCTAAGTAGGACGAAAATAACGTCAATGTTAATCCAATGACACAAATAAACTTATTTGATGAACAAGATTGGTTAAAAATCCTAATGGAACTAGAATAAGCCATGGGAGGAAGAAAATGACCTAAATATTAATCCAATTACACAAATGAACTTATTGGATGCACAAGATTGAGCAAAAACCATAATTGGACAAGAATAAGACTAGGGAGGACGAAAATGACCTAAATGTTAATCCAATGACACAAATGAACTTACTGAAAGCACAAGATGGTTAAAAATTCTACATGGAATAGAATAAGCCTAGGGAGGATGAAACTGACTTAATTGTTAATCCAAATACATAAACAAACATATTGGTTGCACAAGATTGGTTAAAAACCGTAATTGGACTAGAATAAGCCTAGAGAGGTAAAACAATTACCTAAATGTTAATCCAACGACATAAATGAACTTATTTGATGCACAAGATTGGACATAAACTCTTATTGGACTAGAATAAGCCACTGGAGGACGAAAATGACCTACTTATTAGTCCAATGAGTCAAACACACCTATTGAATGCAAAATATTGGTTTAAAACCCTAATTGGACTAGAATAAGCATAGGGAGGACGAAAATGACCTAAATGTTAATTAAATGACACAAATGAACTTATCAGATGCACAAGATTGGTTAAAAACCATAATTGGACTAGAATAGGACTAGAGGGTACGAAAATGACCTAAATATTAATCCAATGACTGAAATGAACTTATTGGCTGCATAGAATTGGACAAAAACCCTTATTGGACTAGAATATCCCTAGGGAGTATAGAAACGGCCTTAATGTTAATCCAATGATACAAATGAACTTATTAGATGCACAAGTTTAGATCAAAACGCTAAAACGACTAGAATAAGCCAAGGGAGGACGAAAATGACCTAAATGTTAATCCAATGACACAAATGGACTTATTGGATCCACAACATTGGACAACAACCCTAAATGGACGAGAATAAGCCTAGGGAAGACGAAAATGACCTAAACGTTATCCAATGACACAAACACACCTATTGGTTGCACAAGATTGGTTAAAAACCCTAATTGGTCTAGAATTAGCCTAAGGAGGACAAAAATGACATAAATGTTAATCCAATGACACAAATGAACTTATTGGATGCACAAGATTGGATAAAAACCCAAAATGTACTAGAAAATGCCTAGGGTGGTCGAAAATGACCTAAATGTTAATCAAATGACACAAATGAACATATTGAATGCACAAAAACGATAAATGGACTAGAGTAAGCCTAGGGAGGACATAAATAGCCTTAATGTTAATCGAATGACACAAATGAACTTATTGGATGCCCAAGATTGGACAAAAACGATAAATGGACTAGAGTAAGCCTAGGGAGGACGAAAATGTCCTAAATCTTAATCCAATGACACAAACACACCTATTGGTTGCACAAGATTTGTTAAAATCCCTAATTGGACTTGAATATGCCTATGAAGGGAGAAAATGGCCTAAATGTTAAACCAATGACCCAAATAAACTTATTGGATGCACAAGATTGGTTAAAAACTCTAATTGAAATAGAATAAGCCTAGGGAGTACGAAAATGACCTAAATATTTAACCAATGACACAAATAAACTTGTTGGATGCACAAGATTGGTTAAAAACCCTAATTAGACTAGAATAAGCTTAAGGAGTACGAAAATGACCTAAATATTAATTTAATGACATAAATGACCTTATTGGATGCACAAGATTGGTTAAAAACCTTAAATGGACTAGAATATGCCTAGGGGGGACGAAAATGACCTAAATGTTAATCCAATGAAACAAACACACCTATTGGATGCACAAGATTGCTTAAAAACCCTAATTGGACTAGAAAAAGCCTCAGGAGTACGAAAATGACTTAAATATTATTCCAAGAGGAAGTTTTTGTTAGCCAAATACTTGGTTTTGAAAATCCTGATTTTCCTGATCATGTGTACAAGCTATCAAAAGCCCTTTATGTGTTGAAACAAGCTCCAAGAGCTTGGTATGAGAATCTTAGCAATTTCCTCATTCAACAAAATTTTTTAAAAGGAAATGTTGACAAGACACTTTTCATAAAGACAAATGGAAATGACATCTTGCTGGTCCAAGTTTATGTTGATGACATAATATTTGGATCTACAAACAATAAGTTGTGCAAAGATTTTGAAAACTTAATGAAAGGTAAATTTGAAATGTCAATGATGGGTGAACTATCTTATTTCTTGGGATTTCAAATTAACCAAACCAAGCAAGGCATTTTCATTAGTCAAACTAAATACTGTAATGATTTGATAAAGAAATTCAGTTTTGAAAAACATAAGTCCATTGATACTCCCACGAGTCAAGGAAATTACTTAGACAGAGATGAGAAAGGTAAACCTGTAGATATTACTTGGTTTAGGGGTATGATAGGATCTTTGCTCTATCTTACAGCAAGCATGTTCAGTGTCTGCATGTGTGCAAGATACCAATCAAATCCTAAAGAGTCTCACCTTAGTGCAGTAAAGAGGATATTCAGGTATCTAGTAGGGACTAAGAGTCTAGGCTTGTGGTATCCTAAGGGATCAACCTCTACTTTAGTTGGTTACTCAGATTCAGACTTTGCCGGATGCAAACTAGATATGATAAGTAATTCTGGTACTTGTCATTTATTAGGAAACTCCATTGTGTCTTGGTTTAGCAAGAAATAAACCAGCATTGCGCTATCAACAGCTGAAGCAGAATACATTGCAGCTGGGAGCTGCTGTGCCCAGATCCTTTGGATGAAACAAAACTTATCGGATTTTGGTGTTGATTTAGGGACAGTACCTATACTGTGTGATAACACAAGTGCAATAAGCATTACTAAGAATCCAGTGATGCATTCCAGGACCAAACACATAGAAATAAGGCATCATTTTATAAGGGACCACTTTCAAAATGGGATCACTAAGCTTGAATATGTCAACACAGCTGGCTGACATCTTGTAACACCCCGATTTTCAAAGCGAAGATGTATTTTTTTTCCCAAAAGAAATTAAAATAAAACAGAGAAAAACAAATAAGGAAATGCCTTTGGATAAATAATTGAGTCATTATAATTTACAAGCAGCGGAAAAGTTTCTCCAAATATAAATCCAAAACATTTACACAACAACAAATGGTACATGGAACCCATTCAAATAAGATGTCAAACTGACAATATTAGTATAAGTACAGTTTTCCAAATTAAAATACTCCAACCCAAAAAGAAGGACGTCTAGTCCCTATACATCAACCTAATCTGATCTTCCTACCAAAAAACTATACACCCTGAGTGATCTCCACGCGCCCCGTGAGATCCTCTTAACGTAGCTCCAGTCGAGCATTCCCATCCGTAGGGTACGAACCGGTAAGATCGTCCTAGCTCTCATCTGAGGGCAAAGCACAGATTTCCACAATAGTTGTAAAGGGTCACCAACCGAAATTAACAGATAACACATAACATTTAAGTTTTAAATGCACAAAATAACCTTTCAACTAAGCATGCACCTTAAAAGGATTTCTCATATGCTAAAAGTTCATGTAATGCTTGCCAATTAAAAATGAAATCAAAATGAAGTTCTCAAACCATCAAGTAATACATAACTGACCAAAGCATTGATAAATCAATTGAGCAATCGATTATCTAACTCAAAATAAGGATTTCTACTGAGCCAATCGATTGCCAAATCGATTTGGTCAGTTCTGTTGAGTCCCTGTGTGGCCAAATCGATTGCCAAATCGATTTGGTCAGTTTTGCTGAGCTCCTGACTTAATGCCAATCGATTTCCAAATCGATTTCTTAAATGGTTTTGAAAAACAGATCACAAAATCGATTGGTAAATCGATTTTGCCAATATAGCAAAGTCCCTGCAACTCATCAAATCGATTGGGAAATCGATTTCCCTGCTTATTCTTCCAAAAATACTTAAACTAATTCAATCACACTCACACATAACTCCAAAACTTAACACTTAGCAATTTCAACACGATTACCACGACCACTCAAATTCAAAACACTCAATCATAAACTTAAATCAAACACAACTCGTGTGCCAAGCACCCTAATGCAATGTGTATATGCCAAAATGCATGGACTCGGAATTCCAAACCAAAACCCTCACTCGAAGGGCCGTAAATCATAATTGTACCGCCTATCGCAGGCCAAAGTACCAATTACCAAGGTGCCACCTATCACGGGTCTGCACGATTTACTAAAAAGCGTAAACCATAAACGTACTGCCTATCACGGGCCCATATCTTTTACCGAGGTGCCACCTATCACGGGTCTGCACGATTTACTAAAAAGCGTAAACCATAAACGTACTGCCTATCACGGGCCCGTACCGTTTACCGAGGTGCCACCTATCACGGGTCTGCACGATTTACTAAAAAGCGTAAACCATAAACGTACTGCCTATCACGGGCCCGTACCGTTTACCGAGGTGCCACCTATCACGGGTCTGCACGATTTACTAACATCAATATCGTCAAAACCTAACTCTAAGATTTTACCCACAGAACCTTAGATTCATTTTCCCTAAATCAATACATTCAACCCTAACAAATTCCTTTCCACACAACTACAGATAAGTCCCTAAATGCAAACTAAAAGTTTGGAAGGAGCCCTTACCTTAACGATAGCTTTAACGTGCGTTTCCGGTACCGCGAGCAAATCCGGAAAAAACTCCGCTCGCAACGTCGCTTCCCAGTTAGTCCACTAGCACCGTAGTGTGGTGGTGAACAACTTTCCCTTCTATCTCTTTGCGAATAGAAGCTTAGATCTAGATGAAACGGGGAGGTTTGTGTTTGACGAATTTGAAATCTCTAACGCCGTTTTTCTTCGTTTCCAAATCAAACAAGAAGAATGAAGTTGAGTAATCTTCTCTTTCACACTCACCAAACCTTGGGTTTCTAATCTTGAAGAAAGGAAGCAAATAAAACGAAAAATGGAGGAAGGAGAGATTTTGAGCGCGCGAATAATAGAGGAGGAAGATGAAAAATCTGATTTTCTTTCCTTTCTCTTTCTTTCCTTTGTTTTTCCTTTCTTCCTTTTTCCTTCTCTCCTTTTTATACCCTTTTCTTTTCCTTTTCCTTCCTTCTAATTTCCTTTCTTTTTCCCTCCAAACAAACATATATAAATATATATATATTAATTAAAATTAACAAATAACTCAAAATATCTAGATATTTGTTAAATTACCATTTCACCCGTAACACATTAAATTCTCCGTAAAGGATTCACCGCACTTAATTTAATTTATTTAACAACGAGTAATTCTAAACGGCATCAAAATATATTTTTGATCATATAAACTCCAAAATAATATAAACTTTGGCTAAAAAGCCTCCGAGCCAAAAGCCAAAATACACAAAAATACATAAAGTGTACTTTAAAATTATGGGTCTTACACATCTTTACCAAAGCTTTGCCTAGAGAAAGTTTCCTTTATATTAGGATGAAACTAGGGATCATTGATCCTAGTGAGATCTGATCTTTGTACCAAATCACAAGAAGCTTCTGGTGCTTGAAAGTTTTTCCAGTTCAATCGATTGGGTAATCGATTACCAGCTTGGTTTTTAGTTTAAAGAATCGATTTGGACATCGATTGCGTTGGCCCCAGACTTCAACATTCAGAACGTTTTCCAGACTCTGCCCGAGCGTCGATTTGGCAATCGACTAGTTCTTTTCTCCACTTTAAGTACATTGATTTGGACATCGATTGAGTAAATCAAGGACATCGATTTGGGAATCGATTCACGTTATAACCGTTGTGGCTGTCTTTTATTAGCCGTTAGATGAAATGATTACTAAATCGATTGTGCTTCCCCAGCAACGGTAACATAATCGATTGGGACATCGATTGACGCATCTGAAGATTTAAAAAGGAACAGTTACCAATCGATTTCTTCTCATTCTTTCTCCAGATTTGTCAATTTTTTTCTGCTATTCCTCTACTCTGTTTTTGCAATCATTCTTGGTTTTCTTTTTGTATTCAAACACACTTCATTGCAATCATGGCTCGTGTTAAACAAACACAAACCCGAACTCCCACACCATCTTCTTCGTCTAGTGGGCGAACCCTTTCTCCCCCACCAACAATGTCTAAACAGGTTCCCATTCCCACTCACAAGATACTTGCCAAGGACAAAGGCAAGGCTGCTGCTATTGATCAAGGCAAATCAAAGAAAAGAAAGGAGCCCCCTACTGAGAAGCTCATGGCTGACGCCATGAAGGAGGTTCTTCAGAAAAAGAAGAAAACGATTTTTTCTCCTCCTCCAAAGAAAGCTCCTTCATCCAAGGATAAAGATACAGAAGCTATTATTCCATCTGATTTTCTCAAAAGAAAAATCCATGAGGCTAGGACTCTGGATTTCGCTTATTTTGATTCAGACAGATTCACTTTCCAAGATCATTTGAGGTTTCATGGTCTTGAAAACTTTCTCTCCTCCTCTCTTGACACTTATCCGAAGCTAATAAGAGAATTCTACTCCTCCTTCAAGCTCACTGAAAATGGTTTCAAGGCTGAAGTTAAAGGCAAAAGGATCTCCATGTAATGCCCTTCCATGGAAAATCAAAGATGGCAGTTCTGATGCTGATGCTGCAGATGAAGGATGGGAAGCATCTTTTGATAGACACACTGCTGTGAAGGACCTGATGGTTGATGGCTTTGTCGAAACTATTTCGCTGCCGATTGGTCAAATGAAGGTCCATCATCGGATGCTCATGTATACTTTAACCCGGATGCTAGTGCCACGATCCGGAAACCATGTCGTCGTCCAAAAGCTGGACATACTGCTGCTATGGGGACTGTCCAAAGAGCTCAAGATGAGTTGGACATGGATTGTGCTAAGGCACATGATGGAAGCATCACAAAGCAAGCTGGTGCTGCCCTACCCCCAACTAATCACCAAGATTCTGAGACATTTGAAACTGTCACTTGTCAATGAAGAATCTTCCAAGAGCACCCTTATTTTTGGTGAATCAATTGTTAATCAGATGCAATTGAAAAGGGTGCATGGCATTTGGATAAGACCGCTACCAACTGTTGAACAAGTTCAGCCTAATCCGCAACAAGGTGCTGAGCCAGTAGCAGCCCCTCCTGAGTACTTCACAAAACTGCTGGAATTTATGGAAGCTCAGATGGCTCACAACGCCAAAATGCAAGAGTCAAATGCAAGAAAGGAAGCTGCTTTGAAGACTCTTCAGGCATCTCTGAATTCAGTTGTTCAGAATGTTGATGCAATACAAGTTCATTTGAGCATTAAGCTATATTTTGAAGATATTGCGGATATCGGCCGACAAGCAACAGAGGAACAGAATCCCACTCCCCTAGATAGTTCTGAACCTCACGTTGAGGAGACACCTGCTGAGGGTAATACATCGGTCTTTACCTCTCCCTTAGCTAATAGTGAGGACCAGCCCTGTTTAGGTGATTAGGTTTTTAGATTCTTTGTTGTGATGTAATGTCTTGTTATTGTTGTATTAGTTTCTTCCATATATAATCAATTAGCACGTTTATTCAATTGTTCTTTGATATCCATTGCCATAATCTGTTTAATCTGCATATGTCTTGCTCTGAACACCATAGAAGAGTTAGTTCATGTAAAGTTTGATGAATTATTTGCAGAAAACTTGAACAAAACTCCTCCTATGGTTGATGACTTTTTGGATGAAGTTGTAGAGTCTGAACCATTAGAACAACCTGAAGTTGTACCTTAAACTAGAACTGACTGTATAGAACCAATAAGGACTGGTGATTTACCTAGGGAATGAAAGTTCAACAAGAACCACCCCATAGACAACATTATATGGGATATCTCTAAAGGAGTTGCAACAAGGAAGAACCTTAGACAGTTCTACAACTTTACAGCCTTCGTATCTCAGATTGAACCCCAAAACATTAAGGAAGCTCTTTTAGATAGTGAATGGATACTTGCTATGCAAGAAGAGTTAAACCAGTTTGAGAGAAACAAGGTGTGGAGCCTAGTTCCTAAACCAGAAGGTAAGCACATCATAGGAACAAGATGGGTGTTTAGGAACAAACTAGATGAAAATGGAGTTATAACCAGAAACAAAGCTAGGTTAGTAGCCAAGGGTTATAGTCAAGAGGAAGGAATAGACTTTGATGAAACCTATGCCCCTGTAGCTAGGTTAGAAGCCATTAGAATCCTTCTCGCTTATGCATGTATCATGGACTTTAATCTTTATCAAATGGATGTGAAAAGTGTCTTTCTCAATGGTGATCTCCAAGAGGAAGTTTTTGTTAGCCAAACACCTGGTTTCGAAAATCCTGATTTTCCTGATCATGTGTACAAGCTATCAAAAGCCCTCTATGGGTTGAAACAAGCTCCAAGAGCTTGGTATGAGAAGCT
>NC_021164.2:31321105-31324438 GCF_000331145.2 Cicer arietinum
TAAGTCCATTGATACTCCCACGAGTCAAGGAAATTACTTAGACAGAGATGAGAAAGGTAAACCTGTAGATGTTACTAGGTTTAGGGGTATGATAGGATCTTTGCTCTACAAGCCTGACATCATGTTCAGTGTCTGCATGTGTGCAAGATACCAATCAAATCCTAAAGAGTCTCACCTTAGTGCAGTAAAGAGGATATTCAGGTATCTAGTAGGGACTAAGAGTCTAGGCTTGTGGTATCCTAAGGGATCAACCTGTACTTTAGTTGGTTACTCAGATTCAGACTTTGCCGGATGCAAACTAGATAGGAAAAGTACTTCTGGTACTTGTCATTTATTAGGAAACCCCCTTGTGTCTTGGTTTAGCAAGAAACAAACCAGCATTGCACTATCAACAGCTGAAGCAGAATACATTGCAGCTGGGAGCTGCTGTGCCCATATCCTTTGGATGAAACAACACTTATCGGATTTTGGTGTTGATTTAGGGACAGTACCTATACTGTGTGATAACACAAGTGCAATAAGCATTACTAAGAATCCAGTGATGCATTCCAGGACCAAACACATAGAAATAAGGCATCATTTTATAAGGGACCACTTTCAAAATGGGATCATTAAGCTTGAATATGTCAACACAGCTGAACAGCTGGCTGACATCTTTACCAAAGCTTTTCCTAGAGAAAGTTTCCTTTATATTAGGCTGAAACTAGGGATCATTGATCCTAGTGAGATCTGATCTTTGTACCAAATCACAAGAAGCTTCTGGTGCTTGAAAGTTTCTTCAGTTCAATCGATTGGGTAATCGATTACCAGCTTGGTTTTTAGTTTAAAGAATCGATTTGGACATCGATTGCGTTGGCCCCAGACTTCAACATTCAGAACGTTTTCCAGACTCTGCCCGAGCGTCGATTTAGCAATCGACTAGTTCTTTTCTCCACTTTAAGTACATCGATTTGGACATCGATTGAGTAAATCAAGGACATCGATTTGGGTATCGATTCACGTTATAACCGTTGTGTCTGTCTTTTACTAGTCGTTAGATGAAATGATTACTAAATCGATTGTGCTTCTCCAGCAACTATAACATAATCGATTGGGACATCGATTGACGCATCTGAAGGTTTAAAAAGGAACAGTTACCAATCGATTTCTTCTCATTCTTTCTCCAGATTTCTAAATTTTTTCTCTGCTATTCCTCTACTCTGTTTTTGCATTCATTCTTGGTTTTCTTCCTGTATTCAAACACACTTCATTGCAATCATGGCTCGTGTTAATCAAACACAAACCCGAACTCCCTCACCATCTTCTTCGTCTAGTGGGCGAACCCCTTCTCCCCCACCAACAATGTCTAAACGGGTTCCCATTCCCACTCACAAGATACTTGCCAAGGAAAAAGGCAAGGCTGCTGCTATTGATCAAGGCAAATCAAAGAAAAGAAAGGAGTCCCCTACTGAGAAGCTCATGGCTGACGCCATGAAGGAGGTTCTTCAGAAAAAGAAAAAAACGATTTATTCTCCTCCTCCAAAGAAAGCTCCTTCATCCAAGGATAAAGATGCAGAAGCTATTATTCCATCTGATTTTCTCAAAAGAAAAATCCATGAGGCTAGCACTCTGGATTTCGCTTATTTTGATTCAGACGGATTCACTTTCCAAGATCATTTGAGGTTTCATGGTCTTGAAAACTTTCTCTCCTCCTCTCTTGACACTTATCCGAAGCTAATAAGAGAATTCTACTCCTCCTTCAAGCCCACTGAAAATGGTTTCAAGGCTGAAGTTAAAGGCAAAAGGATCTCCATGTCCTTTGAAGATTTCTCAACTTTGTTAGGATTGCCCTTCCATGGAAAATCAATAGATGGCAGTTTTGATGCTGATGCTGCAGATGAAGGATGGGAAGCATCTTTTGATAGACACACTGCTGTGAAGGACCTGATGGTTGATGGCTTTGTCGAAACTATTTCGCTGTCGATTGGTCAAATAAAGGTCCATCATCGGATGCTCATGTACACTTTAACCCGGATGCTAGTGCCACGATCCGGAAACCATGCCGTCGTCCAGAAACTGGACATACTGCTGCTATGGGGACTGTCCAAAGAGCTCAAGATGAGCTGGACATGGATTGTGCTAAGGCACATGATGCAAGCATCACAAAGCAAGCTGGTGCTGCCCTACCCCCAACTAATCACCAAGATTCTGAAACACTTCAAAGTGTCACTTGTCAATGAAGAATCTTCCAAGACCACCCTTATTTTTGGTGAATCAATTGTTAATCAGATGCAATTGAAAAGGGTGCATGGCATTTGGATAAGACCGCTACCAAATGTTGAACAAGTTCAGCCTAATCCGCAACAAGGTGTTGAGCTAGTAGCAGCCCCTCCTGAGTACTTCGCAAAACTGCTGGAATTTATGGAAGCTCAGATGGCTCACAATGCCAAAATGCAAGAGTCAAATGCAAGAATGGAAGCTGCTTTGAAGACTCTCCAGGCATCTCTGAATTCAGTTGTTCAGAATGTTGATGCAATACAAGTTCATTTGGTCATTAAGCTATCTTTTGAAGATATTGCGGATATCGGTCGGCAAGCAACAGAGGAACATAATCCCACTCCCCTAGATATTTCTGAACCTCACGTTGAGGAGACACCTGCTGAGGGTAATACAACGGTCTTTACCTCTCCCTTAGCTAATAGTGAGGACCAGCCCTGTTTAGGTGATTAGGTTTTTAGATTCTTTGTTGTGATGTAATGTCTTGTTATTGTTGTATTAGTTTCTTCCATATATAATCAATTAGCACGTTTATTCAATTGTTCTTTGATATCCATTGCCATAATCTGTTTAATCTGCATATGTCTTGCTCTGATACATTTTTTTTGACATCGTTATTATCCCCAGTGCATATGTTTACTAACATAGGGGGAGCAAACTTGTTTTGCTACTCTCTCCTTTTTGCATTATCTGACAAAGGGGGAGAGAATTTATAACTTGTGGTAACTTGTGGTAACTTTTACATTTCATACTTATGGTGCTTATATTACTGCATATTGATACTCTGATGACTGATGACCTATTATATTAAATGACTCTGATATTGATAAATATAGTATTGGTACTTATGCTCTGATATTATGATCTGATACTAGTACCTATGATGCTATGAAACTATTACTTGTTGTTAATTTTATATCATGAAATGCTCAACTCAAGTTAAAATTGTATGCTTGTCACTTATGCAAAAAGGGGGAGATTGTTGAACTTTAGTCCTCATAATCCTAATTTTGACATAATTAACAAACATACAATGTTCATACATCATATGAAAAATCTAACATTTTAACTGAGTAA
>NC_021164.2:31324552-31336844 GCF_000331145.2 Cicer arietinum
TTTACTGCGCAAATCGATTAAGCAATCGATTCTGTAAAAGGGTTGTATGAAAACATACAGTTTGTGATTAAACAATCGATTAGGCAATCGACTGGCACAATCAGTGATAAAAATTGTGCAAGTCAGAGGGAAGCCCTTTAGCATGCTAATCGATTGGCACATCGATTGTTACAATCACAAAGACTAAAGCTAATTGAATATATCGATGACAAATCGATTGGACAAGTCACAGGGCCAATCCATGTAGCACACTAATCGATTGGCAAATCGATTGTGTAAATAAGTTTTCAAAATTAACATGGTATGTGACAAACACAATCGATTGGACAATCCATTGAGAAAAATTCAATTATGACAGGTTTGGTATCAATCGATTAGGAAATCGATTTAGATGAACCAACTGGTAAATTCATTTCTCAGAAACATACTACCAAATCGATTGGCACGTTGATTTACTTGAAATAAGCTAAGTTCCTATTTTAAACCACAATCGATTGGCAAATCGATTGAAACAATATTTGAAGTTACAGGGAACTCTTAGTATATGGCCAAATCGATTATATGTGTAGTACTGCATCGATTATGTGACTTAATGAATCGACTACGTAATCGATTGTTTTGATCTCGTTGTTGGAACAAAACACCTGACATCGATTATGAAATCGATTCATATATAAACTACACATAGTTTTCTGAAAAGTGTATTTAAATAATCTATTAGGTAATCGATTAGTTTATATAGTTTCAAGATTCAAGAAAAACAAGACTTTCGATAATCGATCGGGAAATCGATTAAGCCTGCTTTATCACATTAGTGAATCGATTGGGAAATCGATTTATAAGTTGTTTTTCAGAAACTATATAAACAGTTTTCAATCTTTTTCTCACAACTCTTAAGAACCTTTGATAACATTTTTGATATTGCTTTTTCAAATCCAAAACCAACGATTATTCATAATCAAAAGAGAGCTGAAAAAGACTTCTTGAGAGAAAAAGAGAATGATCTCACAAACACTCAAATGGAGAACAAGCTTCTTATGTGAGATACATTGCTAGTGATTGAGGCAAACTCTGTACATCTTTGATATTTTCTGTAACAAAGTTTTGTAAAGAAAGAACTGTGGTAAAATCCAGTGGTGAAACTGGTAGTTATCTTATTTGGTGAGAGGGCTCATCAAGAAGAAACTTTACTGTGATCTTGGAAGAGTTTCGAGATAAACTCTGGGATATAGTGGCTGCGAAATAGAATAGAGAGAGAGAGTTTTAAGATTGATAGGCCGGGAGCGCTGAAACATCTGTAAAACACTCTGAAAGATTCTATTGAAAAAAGGCAGAAATCGTTTAATTTCGGGACTGGAAGTAGGTCGTCTGATTGACGGCTGAACCAATATAAAATTGCGGTGCACTACTCTCTAACCCTTACTCTTTAATTCTATCTTGCATTGTATGATTGTATGATTAATCTTGATTGCATGCTAGACGTATTCTGCTTTCATTAATATCGTTTGAACGGGTAATTTGGCATGCATGTATATTGATTAATCCGTAGAACATTACTGTATATTCTAGACTAGTAATTAGTCAATACATGTACGTGTGAACCTTCGCTTAGAAACAATTCCTTGGGACCGTGATTGATCATGAGTTTAATAAAAGTGTTCTTTTGTTAAAATTATTACCAATCTTGTTTTAAACTGTTATATATTTTAGACTATAGAGGTCATTATTTTCAACATAGTCCAGTGACTCAAACACACCTATTGGATGCACAAGATTGATTAAAAACCTTAAATGGACTAGAATAAGGATAGGGCGGACGAAAATGACCTTAATGTAAAGATAATGACTCAAACACACCTATTGGTTTCACAAGATTAGTTAAAAACCCTAATTGGACTAGAATAAGCACAAGGATGAAGAAAATGACCTAAATGTTAAGAAAATGAGTCAAATGAACTTATTGGATGCACAAGATTGGTTAAAAATTCTAATTGGACTAGAATAAACTTAGCGAGGACGAAAGTGACCTAAATATAATCCAATAACACAAATGAACTTATTGGATGCACAAGATGGGACAAAAACTCTAATTGGACTAGAATAAGCCTAGGTAGGACGAAAATGACATAAATGTTAATCCAATGACACAAATGAACTTATTGTTTGCACAAGATTGGTTAAACGGACTAGAATAAGCCTAGGGAGAACGAAAATGACCTAAATGTTAATCAAATGACACAAATGAACTTATTGGATGCACAAGATTGGACAAAAACTATTATTGGACTAGAATATCCCTAGGGATGACATAAATGACCTTAATGTTAATCTAATGACACAAATGAACTTATTTGATGCACAAGATTTGTTAAAAACCCTAATGGGAATAGAATAAGCCTAGGGAGGACTAAAATAACCTAAATGTTAATCCAATGACACAAACACACCTATTCGTTGCACAAGATTGGTTAAAAAGCCTAATTGGACTAGAAAAAGCCTAAGGAGGACGAAAATGACCAAAATGTTAATCCAATGATACAAATGAACTTATTGGATAAACAAGATTTGTTAAAAACCCTAAATGGACTAAAATAAGCTTAGGGAGGGACGAAAATGACACAGATGAACTTATTCAATGCACAAGATTGGACAAAAACCCTAAATGGAAAAACATAAGCCTAGGGAGGACGAAAATGACCTAAACGTTAGTCCAATGATACAAACACACCTATTGGTTGCACAAGATTGGATTAAAACCCTAACTGGACTAGAATAAGCCTAAGGAGGCATAGAAATGACGTAAATGTTAATCCAATGATACAAATGAACTTATTTGATGCAAAAGATTGGTTAAAAATCCTAATTGGGCTAGAATAAGCCATGGGAGGAAGAAAATGACCTAAATATTTATCCAATTACACAAATGAACTTATTGGATAAGATTGAGCAAAAACCATAATTGGAATAAGCGTAGGGAGTCCGAAAATGACCTAAATGTTAATCCAATGACACAAATACACTTATTGGATGCACAAGCATGGTTAAAAATTCTAAATGGACTAGAATAACTATAGGTAGGTCGAAAATGACCTAAATGTTAATCCAATGACACAAACACACCTATTGGTTGCACAAGATTGGTTAAAAACCATAATTGAACTAGAATAAGCCTAGAGAGGACGAAAATTACCTAAATGTAAATCCAATGACACAAATGAACTTATTGTATGAACAAGATTGGACAAACACCCTTATTAGGCTAGAATAAGCCTATGGAGGACGAAAATGACCTACATAATAGTCCAATGAGTCAAACACACCTATTGGATGCACAAGATTGGTTAAAAACCCTAAATGGACTAGAATAAGCATAGGGTGGACGAAAATGACCAAAATGTTAAGCTAATGACACAAATAAACTTATTAGATGCACAAGATTGGTTAAAAACCCTAATTGGATTAGAATAAACTTAGGGAGGACGTAAATGACATAAATGTTAATCCAATGACACAAATCAACTTATTGTATGCACATGATTGGTTAAAAATCCTAAATGGACAAGGATAAGTCTATGGAGGAGGAAAATGACCTAAATGTTAATCCAATGACACACTCACAGCTATTGGTTTGACTAGAAAAGCCTAGGGAGGACGAAAATGACCTAAATATTAATCAAATTACACAAATGAACTTATTAGATGCATAAGAATTGTTATAAACCCTAACTGGACTCGAATATGCATAGGGAAGACGAAAATGACCTAAATGTTAATCCAATGACACAAACACGCCTATCGGTTGCACAAGACTAGACAAAAACCATAATTGAACTAGAAAAAGCATAAGGATGACGAAAGGGACCAAAATATTAATCCAATGCCACAACTGAACTTATTGGATGTACACGATTGATTTAAAACCATAATTGGACTACAATAAGCCTAGGGAGGATGAAAATAACCAAAATGGTAATCCAATGGCACAAATGAACTTATTGGACGCACAAAATTGGACAAAAACTATTATTGGACCAGAATATGCCTAGGGAGGACGGAAATTGCCTTAATGTTTATCCAATTACAAAAATGAACTTATTTTATGCACAAGATTGAACAAAAACCCTAAATGGACTAGAATAAGCCTAGGGTGGACGAAAATGACCTAAATGTTAATGCAATGACACAAACACACGTATTGAATAAGCCTAATTGGACTAGAATGAGCCTAAGGGGGACAAAAATGAAGTAAATGTTAATCCAATGAGACAATTGACCTTATTTGATGCACAAGATTGGTTAAAAATCCTAATTGGACTAGAATAAGCCAAGGGAGGAAGAAATGTACCTAAATATTAATCCAATTACATAAATGAACTTATTGGATGCACAAGATTGAGCAAAAACCATAACTGGACAAGAATAAGCCTAGGGAGGACGAAAATGACCTAAATGTTAATCCAATGACACAAATGAACTTATTGGATGCATAAGATTGGTTAAAATTCCTAAATGTTCTAGATTAAGCCTATGGAGGACGAAAATGACTTAAATGTAAATCCATGGACATAAACACACGTATTGGTTGCGCAAGAATGGTTTAAAATCCTAATTGGACGAGAATAAGCCTAGAGATGGCAAAAATAACCTAAATGTTAATCCAATGACACTAATGAACTTATTGGATGCACAAGATTGGACAGAAACCCTTATTGGACTAGAATAAGCTTATGGATGACGAAAATGACCTACATATTAGTCCAATGACTCAAACACACCTATTGGATGCACAAGATTGGTTAAAAACGCTAATTGGACTAGAATAAGCACATGGAGGATGAAAATGAGATAAATGTTAAGCCAATGACACAAATGAAGTTATTAGATGCACAAGATTGCTTAAAAATTCTAATTGGACTTAAGGAGGCATAAAAACGACGTAAATCTTAATCCAATGATACAAATGAACTTATTTGATGCAAAAGATTGGTTAAAAATCCTAATTGGGCTAGAATAAGCCATGGGAGGAAGAAAATGACCTAAATATTACTCCATTTACACAAATGAACTTATTGGACAAGATTGAGAAAAAACCATGATTGGAATAAGCCTAGGGAGGTTAAAAATGACCTAAATGTTAAACCAATGACACAAATGAACTTATTGGATGCACAAGATTGGTTAAAAATTCTAAATGGACTAGAATAACCACACAGAGGACAAAAATGACCTAAATGTTAATCCAATGATACAAACACACCTATTGGTTGCACATGATTTGTTAAAAACCATAAATGGACTAGAATAAGCCTAGAGAGGACGAAAATTACATACATGTAAATCCAATGGCACAAATAAACTTTATGTATGCACTTGATTGAATAAAAACCCTTATTGGAGTAGAATAAGCCTATGGAGGACAAAAATGACCTACATAATAGTCCAATGACTCAAACACACCTATTGGATGCACAAGATTGGTTAAAAACCCTAATTGGACTGGCATAAGCATAGGGCTGACGAAAATGACCTAAATATTAAGCCAATGACACAAATAAACTTATTAGATGCACAAGATTGGTTAAAAATTCTAATTGGACTAGAATAAACTTAGGGAGGACGGAAATGACATAAATGTAATCCAGTGACACAAATGAGCTTATTGGATGCACAAGATTGGACAAAAACTCCAATTGGACTAGAATAAGTCTAGGTAGGACGAAAATGACATAAACTTTAATACAATGACACAAATGAACTTATTGTATGCACAAGATTGGTTAAAAACCATAAATGGACTAGAGTAAGCTTATGGAGGAAGAAAATGACCTAAATGTCAATCCAATGACATAAACACACCTATTGGTTCCACAAGATTGGTTAAAAATCCTAATTTTGCTAGAAAAGCCTAGGGAGGTCAAAAATGATCGAAATGTTAATCAAATGACACAAATGAACTTATTGGATGCACAAGATTTGATAAAAACCCTAAATGGACTAGAATAAGCCTATGGAGGACGAAAATGACTTCAATGTTAAGCCAATGACACAAATGAACTTATTGGATGCACAAGATTGGTTAAATATTCTAATTGACTATAATAAACTAAGGGACGAACAAAATGACCTAAATTTAATCCAATGACACAAATGAACTTACTGGATGCACAAGATTGGTTAAAAACCCTAAATGGACTAGAATAATCCTAGGGAGGACGAAAATGACCTAAATGTTATTCCAATGACATAAACACACCTATTGGTTCCGCAAGATTGGTTAAAAATCCTAATTTGGCTAGAAAAGCCTAGGGAGGTCGAAAATGATCTAAATGTTAATCAAATGAAACAAATGAACTTATTGGATGCACAAGATTGGTTAAAAACCCTAACTTGGATACACCTATTAGATGCGCCAGGTTAGAAAAAAACTATAATTGGACTAGAATAAGCCTAGGGAGGAAGAAAATTACCAAAATGTTAATACAATGACACAAACACACCAATTGCATGTGCAAGACTAGACAAAAGCCCAAATTGACCTAGAAAAAGCCTAGAGATGACGAAAATGAGCTAAATATTAAACTAATGACACAAATGAACTTATTGGATGCACAAGATTGGTTAAAAACCCTAAATAGACTAGAATAAGCCTAAGGAGAACAAAATTGACCAAAATGTTAATCCAATGAAACAAATGAACTTATTGGATGCACAAGATTGAGCAAAACCCATAATTGGATAAGAATAAGTCTAGGGAGGAAGAAAATGACCTAAATGTTAATCCAATAACACAAATGAACTTATTGGATGCACAAGATTGGTTAAAAATCCTAAATGGACTAGAATAAGCCTAGGTCGGATGAAAATGACCTAAATGTTCATCCGATGACACAAATGAACTTATTGGATGCACAAAATTGGACAAAAAACAAAATAGACAAGAATAAGCCTAAGAAGGACGAAAATGACCTAAATGTTAATACAATGACACAAACACACCTATTGGTTGCACAAGATTGGTTAAAACCCTTATTTGGACTAGAAAAAGCCTAAGCAGAACGAAAATGACCTAAATATTAATCCAATGACACAAATGAAATTATCTGACGCACAA
The DNA here is from genome assembly GCF_000331145.2 of Cicer arietinum. Taxonomy (NCBI): domain Eukaryota; kingdom Viridiplantae; phylum Streptophyta; class Magnoliopsida; order Fabales; family Fabaceae; genus Cicer; species Cicer arietinum. The sequence continues at coordinate 31,331,664 of NC_021164.2, forward strand.
CATTGGTTAAAAACCCTAAATGAACAAGAATAAGCCTATGGAGGATGAAAATGACCTAAATATTAATCCGATGACTCAAAAACACCTAAATGTTAAGCCAATGACACAAATGAACTTATTGGATGCACAAGATTGGACAAAAACTCTTATTGGACTAGAATATCCCTAGGGAGGACATAAATTGCATTAATGTTAATCCAATGACACAAATGAACTTAATAGATGCCCAAGATTGGACAAAAATGCTAAATGGACCAGAATAAGCCTAGGGAGAACGAAAAATACCTAAATCTTAATCCAATGACACAAATGAACTTATTAGATGCACAAACACACCAATTGGATGCACAAGATTTGTTAAAAGCCCTAATTGGACTTGAATAAGCCTTGGGAGGACGAAAATGACCTAAATGTTAATCCAATGACACAAATGAACTTATTGGATGCACAAGATTGGCTAAAACCCCGATTTAGACTAGAATAAGCCTAGGGAGTATGAAAATGACCTAAATATTAATCCAATGACACAAATGAACTTACTGGATACAAAAGATTGGTTAAAAACCCTAAATGGACTAGAATAAGCATAAGGAGGACGAAAATGACCTAAATATTAATCCAATGACACCAACACACCTATTGGTTGCACAAGATTGGTTAAAACCCCTATTGGGACTAGAAAAAGCTTAGGGAGGATAAAAACGATCTAAATATTAATCTAATGACACTAATGAACTTATTGCATGTACAATATTGGTTAAAAACCCTAATGGACTAGAATAAGCTTAAACATGACGAAAATGACATAAACGTTAATCCAATGACACAAATAAATTATTGGATGCAGAAGATCTGTTAAGAACTCTAATTGGACCAGAGTAAGACCAAGGAGGACGAAAATGACGTAAATATTAATCCAATGACACAAATGAACTTATTGGTTGCACAAGATTGATTAAAAATCCTAATTGGACTAGAATATGCCAGGGAGGACCGAAATTGCCTTCATGTTAATCCAATGACACAAATGAACTAATTGGATGCACAATGTTGGACAAAAACACTAAATGGACTAAAATAAGCCTAGGGAGGACGAAAATGACCTAAATGCTAATCCAATGATATAGACACACTTATTGGATGCACAAGATTGGACAAAAACTCTTATTGGACAAAAACTCTTATTGAACTTAATAGATGCCCAAGATTGGACAAAAATGATAAATGGACCAGAATAAGCCTATGGAGAACGAAAAATACCTAAATCTTAATCCAATGACACAAATGAACTTATTAGATGCACAAAATTGGACAAAAACCCTTATTGGACTAGAATAAGCCTATGAGGACGAAAATGACCTACATATTAGTCCAATGACTCAAACACACTAATTGGATGCAAAAGACTAGTTAAAAGCCCTAATTGGACTTGAATAAGCCTTGAGAGGATGAAAATGACCTAAATGTTAATCCAATGACACAAATGAACTTATTGGATGCACAAGATTGGACAAAAACCCAAAAGGGACTAGAATAAGCCTAGGAAGGACAAAAATCACCTAAATCTCAAACCAATGACACAAACACAGTTGTTGGTAGCACAAGATTGGTTAAAAACCCTAATGGACTATAATAAGCCTAGGGAGGTCGAAAATGACCTAAATGTTAAGCCAATGAAAGATATGAACTTATTCGATGCACAACATTGGTTAAAAACCTAATTGGACTTGAATAAGCCTAGGGATGACGAAAATGACCTAAATGTGAATCCAATGACACCAACACACCTATTCGTTGCACAAGATTGGTTAAAACTTTTAATTGGACTAGAATAAGCTTAAGCATGACGAAAAGGACATAAACATTAATCCAATGACACAAATAAATTATTGGATGCAGAAGATCTGTTAAGAACTCTAATTGAACCAGAATAAGCCCAAGGAGGACGAAGATGACCTAAATATTGATCCAATGACACAAATGAACTTATTGGCTGCACAAGATTGATTAAAAACCCTAATTGGACTAGAATAAGCCTAGGTAGTACGAAAACGACCTAAATATTAATCCAATGACACTAATGAAATTATTGGATGCACAGGATTGGACATAAACTATTATTGGATTAGAAGATGCCTAGCGAGGACGGAAATTGCCTTAATGTTAATCCAATGACACAAAAAAACTTATTGGTGCATCAGATTGGACAAAACCTCTAAGTGGACTAGAATAAGGCCAGGGAGGACGAGAATTTCCTAAATGTTAATCCAATGACACAAACACCCCTATTGGTTGCAAAAGATTGGTTAAAAACCCTAATTGGACTCGAATAAGACTAAGGAGGACCAAAATGACCTATATGTTAATCCAATGAGACAAACACTCCTATTCGTTACATAAGATTGGTTAAAAACCCTAATTGGACGAAAATGACCTAAATGTTAATCCAATGACACAAATGAACTTACTGTATGCACAAGATTGGACAAAAACCCTAAATAGACAATATTTGACAAAAATAGGCCTACAGAGGACGAAAATGACCTAAATGCTAATCCATGATACAAACAAACTTATTGGTTGCACAAGATTGGTTAAAAACCCTAATTGAACTAGAATAAGGCTAAGGAGGAGAAAAATGGTGTAAATGTTAATCCAATTACACAAATGAACTTATTGGAAGCACAAGATTTGTTAAAAATCCAAATTGGACTAGAATGAGCCACGGGAGGAAAAAAATGACCTAAATATTAATCAATAGACACAAATGAACTTATTGGATGCACAAGATTGAGAAAAAACCATAATTGGACAAGAATAAGCCTAGGGAGGACGAAAATGATCTAAATATTAATCCAATGACACAAATGAACTTATTGGATGCAAAAGATTGGTTAAAAACCCAAATTGGACTAGAATAAGCCTAGGGACTAGGAAAATGACCTAAATATTAATCCAACGACACAAATGAATTTATTGGATGCATAAGATTGGTTAAAAACCCTAAATGGACTAGAATAAGCCTAGGGAGGACGAAAATGACCTAAATGTTAATCCAATAACACAAAGACACCTATTGGTTGCACAAGATTGGTTAAAAACCCTAATTGGACTAGAAAAAGCCTAGGGAGGATGAAAATAACCTAAATATTAATCCAATAACACAAATGAACTTATTGGAGGTACAAGATTGGTTAAAAACCCTAATGGACTAAAATAAGCCTAGGGAGGTCGAAAATCACCAAATGTTAAGCCAATGAAACATATGAAGTTATTGGTTGCACAAGATTGTTTAAAAACCCTAATTGGACTAGAATAAGCCTAGGGATGACGAAAATGACCTAAATGTTAACCCAATGACACAAACACACCCATTCGTTGCATAAGATCGGTTAAATCTCCTAATTGGACTAGAATAAGCTTAGGGAGGACGAAAATGAGATAAATGTTAATCCAATGACACAAATGAAATTATTGGATGCAAAAAATTGGTTAAGAAATCTAATTGGACCAAAATAAGCCCAAGGAGGAAGAAAATGACCTAAATATTAATCCAATGACACCAATGAATTTATTTGATGCACAAGATTGGTTAAAAACCCTAATTCGACTAGAATAAGCGTACGAAGTACGAAAATGACCTAAATATTAATCCAATTACACCAATGAACTTATTGGATGCACATAATTGGACAAAAACTCTTATTAGACTAGAATATGCCTAAGGAGGACAAAAATTGCTTTAATGTTAATCCAATGACACAAATCAACTTATTGGATGCACAAGATTGGACAAAAACCCTAAGTGGACTAAAATAAGCCTAGCGAGGACGAAAATGTCTTAAGTGTAATTCAATGACACAAACCCACCTATTGGTTGCAAAATGACCTAAATGGACTAGAATAAGCCTAGGGAGGACGACAATAACCTAAATGTTAATCCAATGACACAAATGAACTTATTGGATGCACAAGATTGGACAAAAGCTCTTATTGGACTAGAATATCACTAGGGAGGATAGAAATGGCCTTAATGTTAATCCAATGACACAAATGAACTTAATGGATGCCCAAGATTGGACAAAAACACTAAATGGACTAGAATAAGCCAAGGGATAACGAAAATTACCTAAATGTTAATCGAATGACACAAATGAACTTATTGGATTCACAAGATTAGAAAAAAACCATTAGTGGACTAAAATAAGCCTATGGAGGACGAAAAAACCTAAATTGGACTAGAATAAGCCTAGGGAGGAAGAAAATGACCTAAATGTTAATCCAATGACACAAATGAACTTATTGGATGCACAAAATTGGTCAAAGACCCATAATGGACTAGAATAAGCCTAGGGATAAGGAAAATGTCCTAAATGATAATCCAATGATACAAACACACCTATTGGTTGCACAAGATTGGTTAAAAACCCTAATTGGACTATAATAAGCCTAAGGAGGACAAAAATAATGTAAATGTTAATCCAATGACACAAATGAACTTATGGATGCACAAGATTTGTTAAAAATCCAAATTGGACTAGAAGAAGCCAAGGGAGGTAGAAAATGACCTTAATATTAATCCGTAGACACAAATGAACTTATTGGATGCACAAGATTGAGCAAAAACCATTATTTGACAAGAATAAGCCTAGGGAGGACGAAAATGACATAAATATTAATCCAATGACAAAAGTGAACTTATTGGATGCACAAGATTAGTTAAAAACCCTAATTGGACTTTAATAAGCCTATGGACTAGGAAAATGACCTAAATATTAATCCAATGACACATATGAACTTATTGGATGCACAAGATTGGTTAAAAACCATTATTGGACTAGAATCAGCCTAGGGAGGACGAAAATAACCTAAATGTTAATCCAATGACACAAATACACCTATTGGCTGCAAAAGATTGGTTAAAAACCCTAATTAGGCTACAAAAAGCCTAGGGAGGACGAAAATGACCTAAATATTAATCCAATGACACAAATGAACTTATTGGATGCACAAGATTGGTTAAAAACCCAAAATGGACTAGAATAAGCCTAGGGAGTGCGAAAATGACTTTAATGTTAATCCAATGACACCAATACACCTATTGGCTGCAAAAGATTGGTTAAAAACCCTAATTGGACTAGAAAAAGCCTAAGGAGGACGAAAATGACCTAAATTTTAATC
>NC_021164.2:31337344-31356626 GCF_000331145.2 Cicer arietinum
TGATACAAATGAAGTTATTGGATGCACAAGATTGGTTAAAAATTCAAATTGGACAAGAACAAGGCTTGGGAGGACAAAAATCACGTAAATGTTAATCCAACGACACAAATTAACTTATTGGATGCACATGATTTGTTAAAAATGCTAATTGGACTAGAATAAGACAAGGGAGGAAGAAAATGACCTAAATATTAATCCGTACGCACAAATGAACTTATTAGATGCACAAGATTGAGCAAAAACCAAAATTGGACAAGAATGAGCTTAGGGAGGACGAAAATGACATAAATATCAATCCAACGACACAAATGAACTTATTGGACGCACAAGATTGGTTAAAAACCCTAATTGGAATGGAATAAGCCTAGGAAGTACGAAAATGACCTAAATATTATTACAATGACACAAATGAACTTATTGGATGCACAGGATTTGACAAAAACTCTTATTGGACTAGAATAAGCCTTGGGAGTACAAAAATGACCTAAATGTTAATCCAATGACACAAACACACCTATTGGTTGCACAAGATTGGTTAAAAACCCTAATTGGACAAGAATAATCCTAGGAAGGACGACAATGACCTAAAGGTTAATCCAATGACACAACTGAAATTATTGGATGCACAAGATTGATAAAAAAAACCCTAATTGGACTAGAATAAGCCTATGGAGGACTAAAATGACCTAAATGTGAATCCAATGACACAAATGAACTTGGATGCACAAGATTGGACAATAACACTAAATGGACTAGAATAAGCCTAGGGAGGACGAAAATGACCTAAATGTTAATTCAATAAGACAAACACACCTATTGGTTGCATAAGCTTGGTTAAAAACCCTAATTGTAATAGAATAAGCATAGGGAGGACAAAAATGAAATAATTGTTAAACCAATGACTCAAATGAAATTATTGGATGCAGAAGATTGGTTAAGAACTCTAATTGGACCAGAATAAGCCTAGGGAGTACAAAAATGGCCTAAATATAAATCCAATGACATAAATGAACTTATTAGATGCACAAGATTGGACAAAAACTCTTATTGGACTAGAATATGCCTAGGGAGGACGTAAATTGCCTTAATGTTAATCCAATGACACAAACACACCTATTGGATGCACAAGATTGGACAAAAACCTTAAATGGACTAGAATAAGCCTAGGGAGGACGAACATGTCCTAAATGTTAATCCAATGAAACAAACATACCTATTGGTTGCACAAGATTGGTTAAAAACCCTAAAGCGACTAAAATGTGCCTAGGGAGGAGAAAAATGACCTAATTTAATCCAATGACACAAATGAACTTATTGGATGTGCAAGATGGGTTAAAACCCCTAATTGGACTAAATAAGCCTAGGGAGTACGAAAATGAACTAGATATTAATCCAATGTCACAAACGAACTTATTGGATGCACAAGATTGGTTAAAAACCCTGATTGGACTAAATAAGCCTATGGAGTACGAAAATGACCTAAATATTAATCCAATGTCATAAACGAACTTATTGGATGCACAGGATTGGACAAAAACTATTATTGGACTAGAATATGCCTAGGGAGGACGTAAATTGCCTTAATGTTAATCCAATGACACAAATGAACTTATTGGATGCACAAGATTAGACAAAACCCTAAATTGCCTAGAATAAGCCTAGGGAGGACGAAAATGTCCTAAATGTTAATCCAATGACACAAACACACGTATTGGTTGCACAAGATTGGCTAAAAACCAAAATTGGACTAGAATAAGACTAGGGAGGACAAAAATGACCTAAATGTTAATCCATTGATACAAACACACTTATTCGTTGCACATAATTGGTTAAAAACCCTAAAGCTACTAGAATAAGCCCTAATTGTTAAAAACACCTATTGGATGCACAAGATTGGTTAAAAACCCTAATTGTACTAGAATAAGCCTAGGGAGGAATAAAATGACCTAAATGTTATTCCAATGACACAAACACACCTATTGGTTGCACAAGATTAGTTACAAACCCTAATTTGACTAGAATAATGCTAGGGAGGTCGATAATCACCTAAATGTTAAAAACCCTAATAGGAATAAAATAAGCCAATGGAGGTCGAAAATGAGTTAAATGTTAATCCAATGACCCAAATGAACTTATTGGATGCACAAGATTGGTTAAGAACTCTAATTGGACTAGAATAACCCCAAGGGGGACGAAAATGACCTAAATATTAATCCAATGATACAAATGAACTTATTGGCGGCAAAAGAATGGTTAAAACCCCTAATTGGACTAGAAGAAGCCTAGGTAGTACGAAAATGACCTAAATATTAATCCAATGACACAAATGAGCTTATTAGATGCACAGGATTGGACAAAAACTCTTATTGGACTAGAATATGCCTAGGGAGGACGTAAATTGCCTTAATGTTAATCCAATGACACAAATGAACTTATTGGATGCACAAGATTGGACAAAAACCTTAAATGGACTAGAATACGCCTAGGGAGGACGAAAATGACCTAAATGTTAATCCAATGATACAAACACACCTATTGGTTGCAAAAGAATGGTTAAAAAGCCTAATTGTACTAGAATAACCCTAGGGAGGACTAGAATGACATAATTGTTAAACCAATTACTCAAATGAACTTATTGGATGCAGACGATTGGTTAAGAACTCTAATTGGACCAAAATAAGCTCAAGAAGGACGAAAATTGCCAAAATATAAATCCAATGACACCAATGAACTTATTGGATGCACAAGATTGGTTAAAAATCTTAATGGAACTAGAATAAGCCTAGGGAGTACGAAAATCACCTAAATGTGAAGCCAATGACACAAATGAACTTATTGGATGCACAAGATCGGTTTGTACTAGAATAACCCTAGGGAGGACGTATATTACCTAAATGATAATCCAATGACACAAATGAACTTCTTGATTGCACAATATTTGTTAAAACCCCTAATAGGACTAGAATAAGCCTAGGGAGTACGAAAACGACCTAATTATTAATCCAATGACACAAATGAACTTATTGGATGCACCTGATTGGACAAAAACTCTTATTGGACTAGAAAATGCATAGGTAGGACGAAAATTGCCTTAATGTTAATCCAATGACACAAATGAAATTATTGGATGCACAAGATTCGATAAAAACCCTAAATGGACTAAAATAAGCCTAGGGAGGACGAAAATGACTTAGATGTTAATCCAATGACACCCATGAAATTTTTTGATGCACAAGATTGGTTAAAAACCCTAATTGGAATAGAATAAGCATAGGGAGGACATAAATTGCCTTAATGTTAATCCAATGACACAAATAAACTTATTGGATTCACAAGATTGGACAAAAACCCCTAATGGACTAGAATAGGCCTAGGGAGGACGAAAATGACCTAAATGTTAATCCAACGACACAAACACACTTATTCGTTGCACAAGATTGGTTAAAAACCCAAATTGGATTCGAATAAGCCTTGGGAGAACGAAAATGACAAAAATTGTAATCCAATGACACAAATAAACATACTGGATGCACAAGATTGGAAAAACCCTAAATGGCATAAAATAAGCCTAAGGAGGTCGAAAATGACCTAAAGATAATCCAATTACACAAACAAACTTATTGGATGCACAAGATTGGACAAAAAACTCTTATTGGATTAGAATAAGTCTAGGGAGGACGAAAATGACCTAAATATTAATCAAATTTCACAAATGAACTTATTGGATGCACAAGATTGGTTAAACACCCTAATTGGACTAGAATAAGCCTAGGGAGGACAAATATGACGTAAATATGACACAAACACGCCTATTAGATGCACCAGATTAGACAAAAATCTTAATTGGATTAGAATAAGGCTAGGGAGGACGAAAATCACATAAATGTTAAACCAATGATACAAATGAACTTATTGGATAACATAAATGTTAATCCAATGATACAAACACACCCATTGGATACACAAGACTAGACAAAACCCTAATTGAACTAGAAAAACCTAGGGAGAACGAAAATGATCTAAATATTAATCCAATGACACAAATGAACTTATCTGATTAACAATATTGGTTAAAAACCCTAATTGGACAAGAATAAAACTAAGGATCACGAAAATGACCTAAATATTAATCCAATGACACAAAAAACCCTATTAGATGCACTAGATTAGACAAAAATCCTAATTGGACTAGAATAAGCCTAGGGAGGAAAAAAATCACATAATTGATAAACCATAGTCACAAATTATCATATTGGATGCGCAAGACTGGTTAAAACCCCTAAATGGACGAGAATAAGCCTAGGGAGGATGAAAATGACCTAAATGTTAATTCAATGACACCAACACACCTATTGGATGCACTAGACTTGACAAAAACCCTAATTTGACTAGAAAAAGCCAAGGGATGATGAAAATGACCTAAATAATAATCCAATGACAGAAATGAACTTATTGGATGCACAAGATTAGTTATAAACCCTAATTGGACTAGAATAAGCATAGGGAGTACGAAAATGACCTAAATATTAATCCAATGACACAGATGAACTAATTGGATGCAAAAGATTGGAAAAACTTCTTATTGGACTAGAATAAGCCTAGGGAGGATGAAAATGACCAAAATATTAATCCAATAACACAAATGAACTTATTGGATGTACCAGATTGGACAAAAACCCTTGTTGGACTAGAATAAGCCGAGGGAGGACGAAAATGACCCAATACCAATACAACGACACAAACACAACTATTAGATGCACTATATTAGACAAAAATCCTGATTGGACTTGAATAAACCTAGGGAGGACGATAATGTCCTAATTATTATTACAAAGACACAAACACAACTATTAGATGTACTAGATTAGACAAAAACCCTAATTGGACTTGAATAAGCATAGGGAGGACGAAAATGACCTAAATATTAATACAACAACACACCTATTGGATTTACAAATGAACAACATATGACGAAAATGACGTAAATTTTAATGTAATGACACAAATGAACTTATTGGATGCACAAGATTGGTTAAAAATCCTAAATGGACTAGAATAAGCCACGGGAGCAAGAAAATGACCTACATATTAATCCAATGAGTCAAACACACCTATTGGATGCCTAAGATTGGTTAAAAACCCTAATTGCACAAGAATATGGCTAGGGATGCCGAAAATAACCTAAATGTTGAGCCAATGACACAAATAACTTATTGGATGCACAAGGTTGGTTTAAAACCATAATTGGACTAGAATAAGCTTAGGGAGGACGAAAATTACCTAAACGCTAATCCAAAGACACAAACACACCTATTGATTGCACAAGATTGGTTAAAAACCCTAATTGGACTATAAAAAGCCTAGGGAGAACGAAAATGACCTAAATGTTAATCCAATGGCAGAAATGAACTTATTGGTTGCACAAGATTGGTTCAAACGCCTAATTAGACTAGAATAAGCCTAGGGAGTACGAAAATAACTTAAATATTAAACCAATGACACAAACGAACTTATTGGATGCATAGGATTGGATAAAAACTCTTATTGGATGTTAATCCAATGACACAAATGAACTTATTGGATGCACAAGATTAGACAAAAACCCTAAATTGACTAGAATAAGCCTAGGGAGGACGAATATGTCCTAAATGTTAATCCAATGACACAAACACACCTATTGGTTGCACAAGATTGGCTAAAAACCCTAATTGGACTAGAATAAGACTAGGTAGGACAAAAATGACCTAAATATTAATCCAATAACACAAATGAACTTATTGGATGCACAAGATTAGACAAAAACTCTTATTGGACTAGAATACGCCTAAGGAGGACGTAAATTGCCTTTATGTTAATCCAATGACACAAATAAATTTATTGGATGCACATGATTGGTTAAGAACTCTAATTGGACCAGAATAAGCCGAAGAATGACGAAAATGACCTAAATATTAATCCAATAACACAAATGAACTTACTGGCTGTACAAGATTGGTTAAAACCCCTAATTGGACTAGAATAAGCCTAGGGAGTACAAAAATGGCCTAAATATTAATCCAATGACACAAATGGACTTATTGGATGCAAATGATTGGACAAAAACTCTTATTGGACTAGAATATGCCTAGGGAGGACGTAAATTGCCTTAATGTTAATCCAATGACACAAATAAACTTATTGGTTCACAAGATTGGACAAAAACCTTAAATGGACTAGAATAAGCCTAGGGAGGACGGAAATGTCCTAAATGTTAATCCAATGACACAAACACGCCTATTGGTTGCACAAGATTGGTTAAAAACCCTAAATGGACTAGAATAGGCCTAGGGAGTGCGAAAATGACCTAAATATTAATCCAATGACACAAATGAACTTATTGGATGCACAAGATTCATTAAAAACCCTAATTGAACAAGAATAAGCATATGGAGTGCGAAAATGACCTAAATGTTAATCCAATGACACAAATGATCTTATTGGATGTACAAGATTGGTTAAAAACCCTAAATGGACTAGAATAAGCCTATGGAGGACGAAAATGACTTAAATGTTAATCCAATGACACAATTCAACTTATTGGATGCACAAGATTGGTTAAGAACTCTAATTGGACCAGAATAAGCCCAAGGGGGACGAAAATGACCTAAATATTAATCCAGTGACACAAATGAACTTATTGGCGGCAAAAGATTGGTTAAAACCCCTAATTGGACTAGAATAAGCCTAGGTAGTACGAAAATGACCTAAATATTAATCCAATGAAACAAATGAACTTATTGGATGCACATGATCGGATAGAAACATATATTGGACTAGAATACACCTAGGGAGGACTTAATTGCCTTAATTTCAATCCAATGACACAAATGAACTTATTGGATGCACAAGATTGGACAAAAACTCTAAATGGACTAGAATAAGCCCAAGGGGGACGAAAATGACCTAAATATTAATCCAATGACACAAATGAACTTATTGGCTGCACAAGATTGGTTAAAACCCCTAATTGGACTAGAATAAGCCTAGGGAGTACGAAAATGAGCTAAACATTAATTCAATGACACAAATGAACTTATTGGATGCATAGGATTGGACAAAAACTCTTATTGGACTAGAATATGCCTATGGAGGACGGAAATTGCCTTAATGTTAATCCAATGCCACAAATGAACTTATCGGATGCACAAGATTGGACAAAAACCATAAATGGATTAGAATAAGCCAAGGGAGGACGAAAATGACCTAAATGTCCATCCAATGACACAAACACACCTATTGTTTGCACAAGATTGGTTAAAAATCCTAATTGTACTAGAATAAGCCTAGGGGGGACGAAACTGACATAACTGTTAATCCAACGACTCAAATGAACTTATTGGATGCAGATGATTGGTTAAGAACTCTGATTGGACCAGAATAAGCCCAAGGAGGACGAAAATGACTGAAATATTAATCCAATGACACAAATGAACTTATTGGATGTAGAAGATTGGTTAAAAACGCTAATTGGACTAGAATAAACCACGGGAGTACGAAAATGACCTAAATATTAATCCAATGACACAAATGAACTTGTTGGATGCATAGGATTGGTTAAAACCCTTAATTGGACTAGAATAAGCCTAGGGAGTACGAAAATCACTTAAATGTGAAGCCAATGAAATCACTTAAAATCGCTGATGTTCCACCTTCGCTTTCTGACAAGTTAGACAAGTGGATACATATTCCGCCACATGTTTCTTCATTCCTGGCCACCAATAATTCTGCCTCAAATCCTGATACATCTTTGTTGCTCCAGGATGAATACTCAGCTTACTCTTATGCGCCTCTTCTAAAATCGTTTTCCGCATATCTGTAATGGCTGGTACACAAATCCTACCATTACACCGCAAAACATTATCTGCCCCAATCTTGAACTCAGTCGTCTTCCCTTGTACTATTAGATTCCTCTCCTCTTGAATTAAGACGTCATCCTGAGAAGTCGCAATGTCTTCAAGTAGTCCACTCGAGATTTTAATCATCCCGAATTTCAAAATTCCCGGTGCAAACTCTACGTTCAAGTGCAGGTCTCTAAAAGCTTCCCACAACTCTTGTTGTCTAGCCATAATTAGTGAAGACACCGATACACTTCTTCTGCTCAACGCATCAGCCACTACATTGGCCTTCCCAGGGTGGTACTGCAGTGTGAAATCAAAATCCTTGAGAGTCTCCATCCATCGTCTCTGGCGCATGTTCAACTCCTTCTGATCAAACAAATATTTCAAGCTCTTATGGTCGCTGAACACGGTGAACGTGCACCCATATAAATAATGCCTCCAGATCTTTAATGCAAAAACAACCGCGGCAAGCTCCAAATCATGAGTAGGATAGTTCCTTTCGTGAATCTTCAATTGTCTCGAGGCATAAGCCACAGCTTTCTTGTGTTGCATCAGAACACATCCTAACCCTTGGTGAGATGCATCACAATAAACTTCATAGGGTTCTTCTGATTGCGGTAATACCAATACAGGTGAGGTCGTCAATTTTCTCTTTAGTAACTGGAAGTTTTCTTCACACTTCTCCGTCCATGCGAACGGTTGATCTTTTCTGGTAAGTTGTGTCAGTGGAGCCACAATCTTAGCAAAACCTTCGATAAACCTCCTGTAGTACCCTGCCAGTCCTACAAAACTCCGTATGTCAGTGACAGTCTGAGGCTGTTTCCAAGCAAGAACCGCCTCAATCTTAGCCGGATCTACAGCGATTCCTTCCTTGGTTATCACATGTCCCAAGAAATTCACTTTCTCTAGCCAAAATTCACACTTCGACAGATTGGCATACAATCGCTTCTCGCGTAAAATCTCAAGAACCTGTCGTAAATGTTCTCCATGCTCTTCTTCAGTCCTTGAATAAATCAATATATCATCAATGAATACCACCACGAATTTATCAAGGAACGAATTAAAGATCCTGTTCATGTAGTCCATGAAAATTGCCGGTGCATTGGTAACTCCAAACGGCATAACCAGGTATTCATAATGTCCGTAGCGGGTTCTGAAAGCTGTTTTCTGAATGTCTCCTTCCCTTACTCGAATCTGATGGTAACCCGACTTCAAGTCAATCTTCGAAAATATCGCGGCCCCTCTCAATTGATCCATCAAATCATCGATTCGTGGCAAAGGATAACGATTCTTAATAGTTGCCTTGTTAAGCTGTCTATAATCCACACATAGGCGCGAGCTTCCGTCCTTCTTCTTAACTAGCAAAACTGGAGCACCCCATGGTGATACACTTGGTCTGATGAATTTCTTCTCCAACAAGTCTTCAATTTGGCCTTTGAGCTCATTTAATTCCAATGGCGACATTCGATAAGGTGCCATTGAAATGGGTCCCGTTCCTGGGTGCAAATCAATGAAGAATTCCACTTCTCTTACCGGTGGCAATCCTGGAATTTCCGTTGGAAATACATCCCGATACTCGTTGACAAGTATCACATCTTCTATATCCACATTTATCCTTGCCTCCACATTTGCCAGAGACAAAAACTCATGAGTCCCTTCACTTAGCGACACTCGGAGTTTGTTAGCAGCTAAATACTTAACAACTCCTGGTTCGGGGAAAAGAACCAATTTACGAGCACAATCCAAGATCACATAATGATAAGACATCCAATCCATACCGAGGATGACCTCGAGTGATTGTAGCGGCAAACAAATTAGATTAACCAAGAAATCCTTATTCTGTATAGTCATTCGACAATGTAAACATGCAGAATTTACGGTTAAGGTCTTAGCAGGTGTGGAAACAACCAAATCAAAAGGTAAAGCAGACACAGATAACTTCAAGCGATTCACACAGTCCATAGCAATGAAGGAATGGGTTGCCCCCGAATCAAAGAGTGCAGTTAGAGTGTTACCTGCAATCTCACAATCACGCTGAATCAGATTACCAGATGGATTTCCCTCTTCAGCATTCACACAATAAATGCGTCCTCTAGCAGTAGGACGGGTAGCCCTAGCTACATTCACCACTGGTTCCACCTTTGGAGCCGTGCAATCCCTTGCCATGTGCCCCGACTTCCGACAATTGTGACAGATGGGGAGGTTAGTGGTACAAGCACTAGCATAGTGTCCTTCTCCCCCACATCGGAAACATCGAAGCACTTGCCCCAATTGCCTCCCGAAATTCTGGTTCCCCGGGCGACTCTGCCCACCGTTGTTATTCTGGGGTCGATTATAAGGTTTAGCAACTTGCTTCCCCTTGTTCTGATAATTCGCCCGACTAGGGCCTCCCGAATTAAAATTCCCTACTCGGCTAGCCCTCTTGTTTTTCATATCCTCCACTTCTCTACATTTCTCCACCAGCGCTTGGAAACGTTGAATTCCCAAAGGTAAGACGGAATCTTGAATCTCATACTTCAATCCGTCTTGGAAACGATGACACATGAACGGTTCATCAATTTCTTCACGGAAGAACCTGAAATGCCTCGATAGTGATTCAAATTTAGCAGCATACTCGCCCACAGTCAGGCTCCCCTGGTGAAGTTTCAGAAAGTCGTCACCCAACTTAGTCCTGGTACTCATCGGAAAGTATTTGTCTAAAAACTTTCTTTTGAACGATTCCCAGTTCACCTCCTCGTGGGCTGCTCCCATCAACAACCTTGCACTCCTCCACCAGTATTCAGCATCCCCTAGCAACATATACGTGGCATAGCTGACCTTCACTCCAGCCTGGCAGTTAATCATATCAAAGATTTTCTCCACTTCTTGGATCCATTGATCCGCCTTCTCTGAACCCTCATCCCCCTTGAACTTAGGAGGATTGTAACGACGGAAGTCTTCCAACCCTCTTGATTCTGCAGCACGGATCTCTCTTCCCCTCTTTTCAAGATCCCGTTGAGTCTGGGCAGCGGTCTGTGCAGCGACAGAAGCAGCCATGTTGTTCATAGCCTCCGCCATTTGGTCATTCCTAGCGTTGGCTCTCGGAGCGTCATTCCTTCTGGGCGGCATGGTTTCCTATAAGAACCATCATCAAGTAGAGTTTTAACACTACTTCAAATAATTCTAAACTAACGTCCGACTAACAACACACAATTAAATTGGACTTGACAACTCAAGTCACCTAAACCGACACATGATCAGATAACAACTCCTAACTTATAGGTCGACCTACAATCTATAACCAAGGTTCCACAGCTCCCAAAGAAAACTAAACCTATGCTCTGATACCACAATGTAACACCCCGTTTTTCAAAGCGAGGGTATATTTTTTTTTTCTAAAAGTAATTAAAAACGAACAAAGAAATAAATCAGGAAATGCTTTTGGATAAATAATTGAGTCATTATAATTTACAAGCAGCGGAAAAGTTTCTCCAATTACAAATCCAAAACATTTCTACATAAACATCAAATGGTACATGGAACCCATTCAAAGATGATATAAAACTGATAATATTTGTATAAGTACAGTTTTCCAAAACTAAAATACTCCAAACCAAAAAGAAGGACCCCTAGTCCCTATACATCATCCTAATCTGATCATCCTACCAAAAACTATACACCCTGAGTAATCTCCACGCGCCCCGTGAGATCCTCCTAACACAACCGCAGTCAAGCATTCCCATCTCCATCCCTGTCCGTAGGGTACGAACCAGTAGGGCCGTCCTGACTCTCATCTGAGGGCAAAGCCCAGATTTCCACAATAGTGTAAAGGGTCACCAACCAGAAAATAACAGATAACACATAGCAATTAAGTTTTTGAATGCTCAAAACAACTTTTTAACTAAGCATGCACCTTAACAGGATTTTCAATGTGCGAAAAGTTCATACATTACATTGCCAATGAAAATGAAGGTAAAATGCAGTTCTCGATCTCCTAATTAACACATGATAAAACAAAACATGGATAGATTCATGAGCAATTAATCATACAACTAAAAATGAGGATTTTCACTGAGCCAATCGATTGGGCAATCGATTGGGGTGAAGATTTTTAATGAAAACATTCCCCAAATCGATACATTAAACCCTAACAAATTCCTTCCCACACAACCACAGATAAGTCCCTAATGCAAACTAGAAGTTTGGAAGGAGCCCTTACCTCAACGTTAGCTTTAACGTGCGTTTCCGGTACCGCGAGTAATTCTGGTAAAATCTCCGCTCGCAACGCCGCTTCCAAATTAGTTCACTAGCACCGTAGCGTGGTGGTGAGCAACTTTCCCTTCTAACTCTTCGCGAAATGAAGCTTGGATCTTGAAGAAACGGAGGGATTTGTGTTTGGATCTCAAATACCGTTTTTCCTCGTTTTCGAATCAAAGAGGAAGAGTGGAGTTGCGAAATCCTAGTTCTAACTCTCACCCAACCTTGGGTTACTAGTTTTGAAGAAAAGAAAGCGACGAAAATGAAAATGGGAGAAAGGAGGGAAAAGCTTCGCGGGTAACAGAGAGGAAGAAGATGGAGTTTTGAAATTTTCCTTCCTTTCTTTTTCTTTCCTTTGTTTTTCCTTTCTTCCTTTTTTCCTTTCTTCCTTCCTTTCTTCCTTTTTCCTTCCTTCCTTCCTTTATATACGCCCATGGAGGACAAAAATGAACTAAATATTAATCCAATGACACAAATGAACGTATTGGATGCAAAAAATTGGTTAAAAACCCTAATTGGACAAGAATAAGCATAAGGAGTACCAAAAAGACCTAAATATGAATCCAATGACACAAATGAACTTTTTTGGATGCAAAAATTGGAAAAAAAAAAACTCTTAGTGGACTAGAATAAGCCTAGGGAGGATCAAAATGACCAAAATATTAATCCAATACAACGACACAAACACAACTATTAGATGCACTAGATTAGACAAAAACCCTAATTGGACTTGAATAAGCCTAGGGAGGAGGAAAATGTCCTAATTATTAATACAAAGACACAAATACAACTATTAGATGTACTAGATTAGACAAAAACCCTAACTGGACTTGAATAAGCCTAGGGAGGATGAAAAGGACCTAAATATTAATACAACATACCTATTGGATGCACAAATGAACAACATACGACAAAATGACTTAAATTTTGATCTAATGAAACAACTGAACTTATTGGATACTCAAGATTGGTTAAAAATCCTAAATGGACTACAATAAGCCAAAGGAGGAAGAAAATGTCCTACATATTAATCCAATGAGCCAAAGATTGGATAAAAACCCTAATTGGACAAGAATATGGCTAGGGAGGACGAAAATAACCGAAATGTTAAGCCAATGACACAAATAACTTATTGGATGCACAAGGTTGGTTAAAAACCCTATTTGGACTAGAATAAGTTTAGGGAGGACGAAAATGACCTAAATACAAATGCAATGTCACAAATGAACTTATTGGATGCACAAGATTGGAAAAAACACTTATTGGACTAGAATAAAGCCTAGGGAGGACGTAAATGACCTTAATGTTAATCCAATGATACAAATGAACTTATTGTATGCACAAGATTGGTAAAAAAACCCTAAATGGTTTAGAATAAGCCTAAGGAGGACGAAAATTACCTAAATGCTAATCCAAAGACACAAACACACCTATTGATTGCACTAGATTGGTTAAAAACCCTAAATGATCTAAATATTAATCCAATGGCACAAATGAACTTATTGGCTGCACAAGATTGGCTAAATCCCCTAATTGGACTAGAATAAGGGAAGGGAGTACGAAAATGACCTAAATATTAATCCAATGACACAAACACACCTATATATTAATCCAATGAGTCAAACACACCTATTGGATGACTATGATTGGTTAAAAACCATAATTGGACAAGAATATGGCTAGGGATGACTAAAATGACCTAAAATGTTTATTCAATGACACAAACACACCTATTGTTTGCACAAGATTGGTTAAAACCCTAATGGGACTAGAATAAACTTAGGGAGGACGAAAATGACCTAAATGTTCATCCAATGACACAATTGAACTTATTGGATGCACAAGATTAGTTACAACCCCTAATTGGACAAGAATATGGCTAGGGATGACTAAAATGACCTAAAATGTTTATTCAATGACACAAACACCCCTATTGTTTGCACAAGATTGGTTAAAACCCTAATGGGACTAGAATAAACTTAGGGAGGACGAAAATGACCTAAATGTTCATCCAATGACACAATTGAACTTATTGGATGCACAAGATTAGTTACAACCCCTAATTGGACAAGAATATGGCTAGGGATGACTAAAATGACCTAAAATGTTTATTCAATGACACAAACACCCCTATTGTTTGCACAAGATTGGTTAAAACCCTAATGGGACTAGAATAAACTTAGGGAGGACGAAAATGACCTAAATGTTCATCCAATGACACAATTGAACTTATTGGATGCACAAGATTAGTTACAACCCCTAATTGGACAAGAATATGGCTAGGGATGACTAAAATGACCTAAAATGTTTATTCAATGACACAAACACCCCTATTGTTTGCACAAGATTGGTTAAAACCCTAATGGGACTAGAATAAACTTAGGGAGGACGAAAATGACCTAAATGTTCATCCAATGACACAATTGAACTTATTGGATGCACAAGATTAGTTACAACCCCTAATTGGACAAGAATATGGCTAGGGATGACTAAAATGACCTAAAATGTTTATTCAATGACACAAACACCCCTATTGTTTGCACAAGATTGGTTAAAACCCTAATGGGACTAGAATAAACTTAGGGAGGACGAAAATGACCTAAATGTTCATCCAATGACACAATTGAACTTATTGGATGCACAAGATTAGTTACAACCCCTAATTGGACAAGAATATGGCTAGGGATGACTAAAATGACCTAAAATGTTTATTCAATGACACAAACACCCCTATTGTTTGCACAAGATTGGTTAAAACCCTAATGGGACTAGAATAAACTTAGGGAGGACGAAAATGACCTAAATGTTCATCCAATGACACAATTGAACTTATTGGATGCACAAGATTAGTTACAACCCCTAATTGGACAAGAATATGGCTAGGGATGACTAAAATGACCTAAAATGTTTATTCAATGACACAAACACCCCTATTGTTTGCACAAGATTGGTTAAAACCCTAATGGGACTAGAATAAACTTAGGGAGGACGAAAATGACCTAAATGTTCATCCAATGACACAATTGAACTTATTGGATGCACAAGATTAGTTACAACCCCTAATTGGACAAGAATATGGCTAGGGATGACTAAAATGACCTAAAATGTTTATTCAATGACACAAACACCCCTATTGTTTGCACAAGATTGGTTAAAACCCTAATGGGACTAGAATAAACTTAGGGAGGACGAAAATGACCTAAATGTTCATCCAATGACACAAACACACCTATATATTAATCCAATGAGTCAAACACACCTATTGGATGCACAAGATTGGTTAAAACCCTAATTGGACTAGAATAAACTTAGGGAGGACGGAAATGACCTTAATATTAATCCAATGACACAAACAAACTTATTGGATGCACAAGATTGGACAAAAACTCTAATTAGACTAAAATAAGCCTAAGGAGGACGAAAATGACATAAACTTTAATCAAATGACACAAATGAACTTATTGTATGCACAATATTGGTTAAAAACCCTAAATGGACTAGAATAAGCCTAGGGAGAAAGATAATGACCTAAATGTTAATCCTATGAAACAAACACACCTATATATTAAGCCAATGAGTCAAACACACCTATTGGAAGACTATGATTGGTTAAAAACCCTAATTGGACAAGAATATGGCTAGGGATGACTAAAATGACCTAAAATGTTTATTCAATGACACAAACACACCTATTGTTTGCACAAGATTGGTTAAAAACTTAAATTCTACTAGAATAAGCCTAGGGAGTACGAAATTGACCCTAAATGGACTAGAATAAGCCTAGGGAGAAAGATAATGACCTAAATGTTAATCCAATGAAACAAACACACCTATTGGTTGCACAAGATTGGTTAAAAACCCTAATTGGACTAGAATAAGCCTAGGGAGGACGAAAATGACCTGAATATTAATCCAATGATACAAATGAACTTATTGGATGCACAAGATTGGACAAAAACTCTTATTGGACTAAAATACGCCTACGGAGGACGGAAATGACCATAATGTTATTCAAATGATACAAAAGAACTTATTGTATGCACAAGATTGGTTAATAACCGTAAATGGACTAGAATAACCCTAGGAAGGATGAAATTGACATAAATGTTAATCCAATGACCCAAACAAACCTATTGGCTGCACAAGATAGTTAAAAAACGTAATTGGACTAGAAAAAGCCTAGGGAGGACGAAAATGAGCAAAATATTAATCCAATGACACAAATTAGCTTATTGGATGCACAAGATTGGTTATAAACTCTAATTGGACTAGAATAAGCCTAGGGAGCACGTAAATGACCTAAATGTTAAGCCAATGACACAAATGAACTTATTGAATGCACAAGATAGGTTAAAAACCTTAACTGGACTAGAATAAGACTATGGGGGGCGAAAATGGCGTACATGTTAATCCAATGACACAAATGAACTTATTGGATGCACAAGATTGGTTAAAAATCCTAATTGGACTAGAATAAGCGAAGGGAGGAAAAAAATGACCTACATATTAATCCAATGACTCAAACACACCTATTGGATGCCCATGATTGGATAAAATCCCTAATTGGACTAGAATATGCCTAAGGAGGACGAAAATGACCAAACTATTAAGCCAATGATACAAATACCTTATTGCATGCACAAGATTGCTTAAAAACCCTAATTGGACTAGAATAAGCTTAGGGATGACAAAAATGACCTAAATATTAATCCAATGACACAAACACACCTATTGGTTGCACAAGATTTGTTAAAAACCCTAATTGGACTAGAAAAAGCTTAGGGAGAACGAAAATGACCTAAATATTAATCCAATGACATAAATGAACTTATTTGATGAACAAGATTGGTTAAAAACCCTAATTGGACTAGAATAAGCCTAGGGATAACGAAAATGACCTAAATATTTATCCAGTGACACAAACACACCTATTAGATGCACTAGATTAGACAAAAACCCTAATGTGACTAGTATAAGCTCGGGGAGGACAAAAATCACCTAAATGTTAAGCCAATGACACAAATGAACTTATTGGATGCACAAGATTGGTTAAAAACCGTAATTGGACTAGAATAAGCCTACAGAAGACGAAAATGACGTAAATGTTAATCCGACGACACAAATGAACTTATTGGACGCACAAGATTGGTTAAAAATCCTAATTGGACTAGAATAAGTCTAGGTAGGACGAAAATGACCTAAATGTTAATCCAATGACACAAACACACTTATTCGTTGCACAAGATTGGTTAAAAACCCTAATTGTTGGTTATATGGCTTCTATCCTTAGGAAATTTTATACAATATTATCAACAAGATTATCTAATTCTTTCGTAAGTGATGATTTAATATCAAAACCAACTTGTTTAATATTAATTCCTATTTTAACAGCAAAAGATTCAAACAGTTTGTTCACAGCGGAATTTTACAATCACATGCAAGATCAATACAAAAAGTAAAGAGAGAGAGAGGAAATAGTGCACCAGGGATTTTTATACTGGTTCGGCTATCACTTTGATAACCTACATCCAGTCTTGAAATCTACAACAGATTTTAGCCTTTCACTAGAATGATTTGAGGAATATTTTTACAGACTTTCCAGCGTCACAGCCTATCCATCCAACTCACAATCACTTCTATCACAATACCAACCTATCCAAAAAAGTTACTCGTCAAACTCTAGCGAGATCAAGCTGAGGTTTCTTTTAGATGACCACAAGTATCCTAGAAGATAACCACCAGTGTACACTACTGGATTTCCAAAACTTCAATTACAGAAAATGTTCTTTCACAAAGAATTAAAGAATACTAAGAAAATTTGACTCAATCACAATGTAAGATCTCACACAAAAGTATTAGCCAATGAGTATTTGTATGTTGTAACAATTTTTCTCTTAAGGTGTTTTTCAGTCTTCTATGTTTATGAAAATGTGTTATGATTGTTATGAAAAATTGTGATTGATTCAATTTACATATTTTCAGAAAAACAACATATAAATCGATTTCGTAATCGATTTTATTAAAGTTTGATATCAGCTTAATCGATTACCTAATCGATTATCGCGTGTCTTGTTTTTCTTGAATCTTAAAAATATAATAACTAATCGACTTTCTAATCGATTACTTTAATGCACTTATCAGAGACTGATACTCAGTTTGTATCATAATCGATTGACTAATCGATTATACTTGTTTTGTTCAAACAATGAGATCAAAACAATCGATTACTCATTCGATTCATATATTAACATAATCGATTTGGCAGTGGGCTAAATACTCCCTATAACTTAGACATTTTACTCCAATCGATTCGTCAATCGACGTGGCTGGTCATAGTGACTAAGATGTTTTACTCCAATCGATTTGCCAATCAATTTGGCTGGTCACAGTGACTAAGATGTCTTACTCCAATCGATTTGCCAATCGATTTGGCTGGTTACAGTAGCTTAGCTATTTAGTTAAAATCGATATGCCAATCGATTACGCAATATGTTCCTGATAAATGATTAACCAGTTCATTCTTTCAATCGATTACCTAATCGATTGATGCAAAGCTTGCAACACAAGAAAAATCGATCAATCGATTATCTAATCGATCAATCGATTATCTAATCGATTAGTGCATAGCTTGCAACTTAAGAAACTTATTTCAATTGATTGTCCAATCGATTTCGTAGATCACAGAACACATGTCTGATGAAAAAATATTTTCATAATCGATTTGCCAATCGATTGATTTAGTATGAGCTTGGTTCTGTTAATCACAAAATCGATTACTCAATGGATGTGCAAATCGATTGTCCAATTGATTTGTTTAAACACAGAACACAGGTTTTGATAAAACCTTTACGTAATCGATTTCTCAATCGATTCACTTAGTGAAACCTTTATTCTGTGAGTCTAACAATCGATTGCTCAATTGATTGATCAATTGATTTATTACTTGATTGATTAAAACTTATTTTATAATTTCATTGGCAAATACTATATGAGAACTCATTATGATTAAGTCTACCTAATTGACCCTATTAACACTAGACACTCTTGTACATCAGTCTTCAAGTCTTGTAGGACATCATCCATCTTTGCTTGATTGCTTGAGTTCCATGTTTTGTCCAAGTGTGTAGTGTTTGATTATTTTCCTGAAATGTTTCTCAATTCAAATCATT
>NC_021164.2:31356942-31360979 GCF_000331145.2 Cicer arietinum
CTTTAAGTAATCGATTTCCCAATCGATTAACTTAGTGAAACCTTTACTATGTGAGTTAGACAATCGATTGCTCAATGGATTTATCAATTGATTTATTACTTGATTGATTAAAACTTATTTTATAATTTCATTGGCAAATACTATATGAGAACTCATTATGATTAAGTCTACCTAATTGACCCTATTAACACTAGACACTCTTGTACATCAGTCTTCAAGTCTTGTAGGACATCATCCATCTTTGCTTGATTGCTTGAGTTCCAAGTTTTGTCCAAGTGTGTAGTGTTTGATTGTTTTCCTGAAATGTTTCTCAATTCAAATCATTAAATCAATCAAATAATGCATATACATTGTATGTTTGGAAATTATATCAAAATCATGATCAAGGAGGCATATGTCTTACAATCTCCCCCTTTTTTATTAAATAACAAACATACAATTTAACCTTGAGTTTATAACTTTATAATAATAACTATTATTTAAAATCTCCCCCTGAATTTTAGAATTCATGATTTATTTCAACAGCATAAGCACAAGCTATTCACATTCATTCAAATTTATTAAATTCAGAGTATTAGAGCTTATTAAAATTTGTTATCAGAGTACACTTAACAGAATCATAATAGTACATAAGCAGTTTCAGAGCACAACAGTACTTCATTTATTCAACTTTGATATCAGAGCATACCACATAGAGCACATAAGATCTTTTTGATATCAGAGCATAATAATCTCATTCAGTATCAGAGCATTCAACTTAAACTCTTTTAAGTTTGGTATATCAAAGCACAGTATCAGAGCAATATCAGTGCTTCCAGTTTTGGTATGTATCAGAGTACAATGCATAAGCACATGAATTTGAAATGTCAGAGTACATTATCAGATATCATAGCAGCATGTCCATAATTAATCAAGTCAGAATCAGATATCAGAATTGTCAATCAAAGCAATATCACAAGTTAAATTTGATACCAATCTCCCCCTTTTGTCATTGAATTCAAAAAGATATACAAGGGAGAATGATTAATCAACAAGCTATCATAAGATATATACAAGAACATTACAAAGAAACAAAGAAAACAAAATCCTAAACAACTAATCTAGGGCTGCTCCTCATTATCACCAATGGGAGAGGGAGAGACTGATGTATTAGTCTCAGCAAGTGTCTCCTCACCATGAAGTTCAGTACTTTCTAGGTTGGTAGGATTTTGTTCTTCAGTTGCTTGCTTGCCAATGTCAACAATGTCTTCAAAAGACATTTTGAGACCCAAGTGTTCTTGGATGGCAGCAACATCTTGAACCACTGAGTTTAAGGTTGCTTGGAGTTCCTTAAGAGAGGCTTCCACCCTAGCATTGTGAGCAGCCTGGGACTCCATCAGTTCCAGCAACTTAGCCAAAACCTCAGATTGGGTTTCAACTGACTCAGGTTGTTCAACACTTGGTTGTGCTTGTTCAGCACTTGGATGTGCCCTTGTCCAAATGCCATTGATCCGTTTCAATTGCATTTGATTGACAGTTGATTCCCCAAAAATCAGAGTGGTTTTGATAGATTCTTCATTGACAACTGAAATTTTAAAGTTTCTCAAAATCTTTGTGATAAGTTGAGGGTAGGGGAGCATTTGTTTACCTTGTGCTGACTCTAACATTTTAGCCAGCACAATCCAAGCCCAGCTCATCTTCAGTTCCTTGTAAAGGCCCCAAAGAAGAGTAATATCAAGCCTTTGAATTACAGCATGATTCCCTGATCTGGGTACTAACATCCTAGTTAGCATATACATCAGCAATTTGTGCTGAATCTTCATTTGACCAATGGGAAGAGAGATTCCTTCCACAAATCCTTCAACCATGAGGTCTTGAATTGATGTGTGTCTGTCCATTGATGTTTCCCAAGCATCATCAGTGGAGTCAGGATTGGTCCTGCCATCCACAGCTTCTCCATAAAATGGCAGTCCTGACAGCCTTGAAAATTCTCTAAAGGTCATGGAGATCTTATTTCCTTTCACTTCAGACTCAAATCCAAAAGCCGTGAGTGTGAAGTTGGAGTAGAAAGCTCTGATGAGCCTTGGATAGATTTCTAGAGAGCAGGATAGAAAATCTACCAAACCATGAAATCTTAAATGGTTTTGGAATGTAAAACCATTTGAATCAAAATAGGCAAAATCAAGAGTTCTTGCCTCATGGATTTTCCTTTTTAAGAAAGAAGGTGGGAGAACAGGTTTGCCTTTGGGAGGCTGAACCTTCTTTGGTTGGGGGGAAGATATAGTTTTCTTCTTTTTCTGGGTTGGCTCTTTCATGGCATCCCCCATTAGTTTTTCAGATTGAGGAACCTTCCTCTTTTTTGTTATTCCTTGATTAGTTGCAATAGCCTTCTCTTTATCTTTTGCTAATACCTTATGAGTAGGTATTGAGACTCTCTTAGCAGGAGGGGAAGGAGGTTGAGGAGAGGGTGTTCTTCCACTAGATGTTGAAGAAGAATCTAGGGAAACAGATTTTGAAGAAGATGATTGAGGTTTTTCAATAGTTTACTTTACTCTTGCCATTATAGAGATTTTGGAAATTTGAGTGTTTTGAGAAGATTGAGAAGGATTAATGCACAAAAAAATTCGAGTTTGGGAGAGAAAATGTGAACTGATAGAGAAAATGGGTTGAGAAATCGATTTAGGGATTTATATAGAACTGTTCAGAATCGATTTCTCAATCGATTTTATTTCACATTTGCGTACAAACAATCGATTGTCCAATCGACTTGGTTACCGTTATTGGAGGAAAAATGAAAGTATTCCGTTACAACTGCCTCCAACGGCTAGTTTTTCTCCAACAGTCATATTGTAAATCGACTCCCAAATCGATTTCGTAAGTGATCCTTCAATTGATAAATCCATGTCCAAATCGATTTCCTTATCAGTTCAGAAAACCTTCTCATAGCAGCAGCGATTTCCAAATCGATTATTTTGAATACATTGATCATACAGGGATTTCAATCGACTTCCAAATCAACTTATTTTGGCTCAGAGTTTTAGAATTTGATACAATCGATTACCCAATCGATGCTCGGGTTGGAGTTTGGAAAATTTCTCACATTTGGGGATGTCTGGAAACAAATAATCGATTATGAAATCGATTCTTTAAAAGATTTTCCAAATCGTCCATCAATTTATCAATCGATTGGATTGATGTATACTCCAGCATTTTTGATATCTGAGATTTCCAAATCGATTATGAAATCGATTATCGTGTTTTAGATTTTGACAAATAAGACACTGTGTAGCATAAATCGATTATGCAATCAATTTTGTAGTGCTGATTTTCTATTTTGTCACAGGATAATCGATGTCTCAATCGATTTTTCACAGGGATCATATTTCATTTTGATCCATAATACCAAGTTTCATTCTAATATAGAAGAAACTTTCCTTGGGTAAGGCTTTGGTAAATATATCAGCTAATTGATTAGATGTACTAACATAATCAAGCATGATATTACCATTTTGGTATTGATCTCTAATGAAATGATGTCTAATCTCTATATGCTTTGTTCTAGAGTGCATAACAGGATTCTTTGTAATATTTATGGCACTAGTGTTGTCACACATGATTGGCACAGTTCCAAGATCAACACCAAAGTCAGAAAGGTGTTGTTTCATCCATAAAATTTGTGCACAACAACTTCCAGCAGCCACATATTCAACCTCAGCTGTTGAAAGTGCCACACTATTTTGTTTCTTGCTATGCCAAGACACAAGTGAATTCCCTAATAAATGGCAAGTACCAGATGTACTTTTCTGTCTAATTTGAAACCAGCAAAATCATAATCAGAATAGCCAACAAGAGTGCAAGTTGATCCCTTAGGATACCATAAGCCTAGATTTTTTGTTCCTAATAGATATCTGAATATTCTTTTGACTGCACTAAGATGGGATTCCTTAGGATTGGCTTGGTATCTTGCACACATGCAGACACTAAACATAATGTCAGGTCTACTAGCTGTAAGATACAATAAAGATCCTATCATGCCTCTAAACATTGTCACATCTACA
>NC_021164.2:31361147-31362574 GCF_000331145.2 Cicer arietinum
CTTGTTTCAATCCATAGAGGGCTTTTGTTAGTTTAAAGACATGGTTTGGAAAATCAGGATCCTCAAATCCTGGAGTTTGACTAACAAAAACCTCCTCTTGGATGTCTCCATTTAGAAAAACACTCTTTACATCCATTTGATACAATTTAAAGTCCATTATGCAAGCATAAGCAAGCAGAATCCTAATTGCTTATAATCTGGCTACAGGAGCATAGGTTTCATCATAGTCAATGCCTTCCTCCTTCTTGTAACCTTTAGCAACTAGTCTAGCCTTATTACTAGTTAATACCCCATTCTCATCCATTTTATTCCTAAACACCCATCTAGTTCCTATGACATGTTTGTTTTCTGGTTTAGGAACTAGGATCCACACTTTGTTTCTCTCAAATTGACTAAGCTCTTCTTGCATGGCAATTATCCAATCATTGTCCAAGAGAGCTTCCTTTATATTCTTAGGTTCTACTTGAGAAACAAAGGCTGTAAAGTTACATAATTGTCTAAAAGGGATTTCTAGTAGCAACCCCTTTAGAAATTTCTTCTATGATGTTGTCAATAGGATGGTTTTTGTTGAATCTCCATTCCTTAGGTAAGTCATCTTCCCTAATAGAATCTATGTACTCAATGTCAGTTGGAGGCATTGTTTCATTTGGTTCTTTTGGATCTGATTCTACACATTCATCAAGAGAATCATTAACTATAAGAGGGGTACTGTTTAAGATTTTGGTAAACATTTCATCAAGTTTTACATGAACAGATTCCTCTATAGTTTTGGTTCTCTTATTGTAGATCCTATAGGCCTTACTAGATTGAGAATATCCCAGAAAAATTCCCTCATCTGCCTTAGAGTCAAATTTCCCTAGATGCTCTTTTCCATTATTCAGTACAAAACATTTGCATCCAAAGACTCTAAAATAGGCAATATTTGGTTTTCTACCTTTGTATAGTTCATAGGGTGTTTTTCTAAGGATAGGCCTAATGAGAACTCTATTCATCACATGAGCAGTTGTATTTATTGCATCAGCCCAAAAGTATTTAGGAAGCTTAGAGTCATTGATCATTGTCGTAGCAAGTTCTTCTAGAGCTCTATTCTTCCTTTCTACAACTCAATTTTGTTGTGGAGTTCTTGGGGCTGAGTACATGTGGTGAATTCCATTTTGATCACAATATTTATCAAAAGACTCATTTTGAAATTCTCCACCATGATCACTCTTAATGGAAACTATTTTCTGATTCTTCTCATTTTGAACTTGATTTGCAAATTTTTTGAAAATTGAGAAGGCATCACTTTTGTGAGACAGAAAATAGGTCCATGTACATCTAGAGTAATCATCAACTAACACATAACCATACAGATTTCCTCCAAAGCTTTTTACTTGAGATGGACCAAACAGATCCATATGAATTAATTGTAGAACTCTATCAGTTTG
>NC_021164.2:31362941-31365040 GCF_000331145.2 Cicer arietinum
TTGATTTGCTTCCTATATCTCCAATGCCAAGGATTTTACCTTTATTGTTGTCACCATATTTCACATATCCACCATTTTTTGAATTGAGAGACAAGAATTTTGATTTGTCTCCTGTCATGTGCTTGGAACATCCACTATCTAGGTACCATGAGTGCGTTTTGGATGTCAAGCACATCTGCAATACAAAATTAAACTTTGGTTTTAGGTACCCAATTTAAATTGGGTCCTTGAGGGTTAGTTTCAATCATAGGTTTCTTTGTTTTCCAAATTTGTTTCCATCCCTTATTAGCAGGCTTTTTCAATTTACAATTGTAAGATATATGTCCCTTTTTACAACAGAAATGACATGAGAAAGCAGAGAATTAATTAAGAGTTGGTTTAATGAAGATATCATGCATTTGCTTTGATTTAACAAATTTATGGTTCTGTTTAGCATTCCTGTTTTGTCTATAACCAATTCCAGATTTTTCATAATGATTCCTTTGATTCCCAAGAAGAACATTTAGGTTGTTTTTACTACTAGCAAATTTAGCTAAATCTTATTTTAATGACACAACTTTTCTTTCAAGTTCAGTACAGCTAGTTTGTTTATCAAATGA
This sequence comes from Cicer arietinum, assembly GCF_000331145.2. NCBI lineage: Eukaryota > Viridiplantae > Streptophyta > Magnoliopsida > Fabales > Fabaceae > Cicer > Cicer arietinum. The sequence continues at coordinate 31,363,541 of NC_021164.2, forward strand.
TTTTTTTTCAAATGTTCATTCATATCTTCAAGCACCTTATGTTCTTTTTAAATTTCTTCACACATCATGCATTGTTTTTCTAGCATTTTCTTAGTGTAAATCAATTGTTTAACTACCTTAACATGTTCAGCACGCAATTCATTAAAAGCATCATGCAATTCATCATAAGATGGATTAGAGGTAGTACTTACTTCACTATCAGAATCTGAATCTGTATTGGCCATGAGACACAAGTTAGCTTCTTCATCTTCTGAATCTTTAGATGATTCTTCATCATTATCATTCCAAGCTATGTAGGCTCTCTTTGTTGAAGGTTGCTGATCTTTGCCTTTAGCCTTCACAAGCTTGTTTCTGTTTTGCAGCTTAAAGCACTCAGATCTGATGTGGCCTGATTTACCACATTCATAGCAAGTTATGGCTTTGCTATCATTTGTATCACTCTTGCTGAAGCCTTTTGTCTTTGAATTTGGTGGTTTTCTTGATTGGCTTCCTTTCTTTTTCAGAAACTTTTTGAATTTTCTGACCAACATACCTATCTCAGGCTCTTCATCAGATTCACTTTCTGAATCATCAGTATCTGGTTCAGATTTCACTTTGTGAGTTTGAGCCTTCAGTGAAAGTCCTTTTCTTTTCCTATTAGATTGTTCTGACTCATCTAATATGTGCAGTTCCATCTCATGCTCCCTGAGCTTTCCAAATAGAGTGGCAATAGTCATGTTTGCAAGGTCCTTTGATTCAACAATGGCAGTGATCTTAGGTTGCCATTCTCTTGTCAAACACCTCATTACTTTTCCTATTTGTTGCTCATTGTCCATAATTTTTCCTAGAGCATGTAGATTATTGATGATATGAGTGAACCTTGTCTGCAAGTCATTGATTGACTCATCCTTCTTCATGTTGAAAAGTTCATACTCATGCATTAGAGTATTTGTTGTGGCCCTTTTGACATTTGTTGTGCCTTCATGAGTTACCTAAAGTGTATCCCACATTTCCTTTGCAGTTTTGCAGTTTGACACCCTGAAAAATTCATCAGCACTCAAAGAAGAGGTTATTATATTGTTGGCCTTTGCATTATAGCCAACTTTCTTTTTGTCATCATCAGACCAATCAGCTCTTGGTTTGATGATGTTGGATGATCCCTCAGTGCCTGCATGTTTAGGCACATAGGGACCATTTTCCACTGCCTCTAAGATGTCAAGCCCACATGCCTCTAGAAAGACGAGCATCCTCTCTTTCCAGTACATGTATGCTGACCCATTAAAGGTAGGGGGTCTAGTTAAAGATGCCCTTTCACCCAGAAATTCAATAGAAGTCATTTTCTTTTTGAGAACTAGTCTAAAAGATCAGGCTCTTGAAGCTAATTGTTGGTTATATGACTTCTATCCTTAGGAAATTTTATACAATATTATCAACAAGATTATCTAATTCTTTCCTAAGTGATGAATTAATATCAAAACCAACTTGTTTAATATTAATTCCTATTTTAACAGCAAAAGATTC
>NC_021164.2:31365087-31393211 GCF_000331145.2 Cicer arietinum
GGAAATAATGCACCAGGGATTTTTATATTGGTTCGGCTATCACTTTGATAACCTACATCCAGTCCTGAAATCTACAACAGATTTCAGCGTTTCACTAGAATTATTTGAGGAATATTTTTACAGACTTTCCAGCGTCACAGCCTATCCATCCAACTCACAATCACTTCTATCACAATACCAACCTATCCCTAAGAGTTACTCGTCAAACTCTAGCGAGATCAAGTTGAGGTTTCTTTCAGATGACCACAAGTATCCTAGACGATAACCACCAGTGTACACTACTGGATTTCCAAAACTTCAATTACAGAAAATGTTCTTTCACAAAGAATTAAAGAATACTAAGAAAATTTGACTCAATCACAATGTAAGATCTCACACAAAAGTATTAGCCAATGAGTATTTGTGTGTTGTAACAATTTTTCTCTCAACGTGTTTTTCAGTCTTCTGTGTTTATGAAAAAGTGTTATGATTGTTATTAAAAATTGTGATTGATTCAATTTATATATTTTTAGAAAAACAACATATAAATCAATTTCGTAATCGATTTTATTAAAGTTTGATACCAGCTTAATCGATTACCTAATTGATTATCGCGTGTCTTGTTTTTCTTGAATCTTGAAAATATAAGAACTAATCGATTTCCTAATCGATTACTTTAATGCACTTATCAGAGACTGATACTCAGTTTGTATTAGAATCGATTGACTAATCGATTATACTTGTTTTGTTCAAACAATGAGATCAAAACAATCGATTACTCATTCGATTCATATATTAACATAATTGATTTGGCAATGGGCTAAATACTCCTTGTAACTTAGACATTTTACCCCAATCGATTCGTCAATCGACGTGGCTGGTAACAGTGACTAAGGTGTTTTACTCCAATCGATTTGCCAATCAATTTGGCTGGTCACAGTGATTAACCAGTTCATTCTTTCAATTGATTACCTAATCGATTGAAGCAAAGCTTACAACACAACAAACATCGATCAATCGATTATCTAATCGATTAGTGCAAAGCTTGCAACTTAAGAAACTTATTTCAATTGATTGTCCAATCGATTTCGTAGATCACAGAACACATGTCTGATGAAAAAATATTTTCATAATCGATTTGCCAATCGATTGACTTAGTATGAGCTTGGTTCTATTAATCACAAAATCGATTACTCAATTGATGTGCAAATCGATTGTCCAATTGATTTGTTTAAACACAGAACACAGGTTTTGATAAAACTTTTACGTAATTGATTTCTCAATCGATTCACTTAGTGAAACCTTTATTCTGTGAGTCTGACAATCCATTGCTCAATTGATTGATCAATTGATTTAATACTTGATTGATTAAAACTTATTTTATAATTTCATTGGCAAATACTATATGAGAACTCGTTATGATTAAGTCTACCTAATTGACCCTATTAACACTAGACACTCTTGTACATCAGTCTTCAAGTCTTGTAGGACATCATCCATCTTTGCTTGATTGCTTGAGTTCCATGTTTTGTCCAAGTGTGTAGTGTTTGATTATTTTCCTGAAATGTTTCTCAATTCAAATCATTTATTGGATGCACAAGATTGGACAAAAACCCTAAATGTACTAGAATAATCCTAAAGAAGATGAAAATAACCTAAATGTTAATCCCATGATACAAACACACCTATTGGTTGCACACGATTGGTAAAAAACCGTAATTGGACTAGAATAAGCCTTAGGAGGACGAAAATGACCTAAATGTTAATCCAATGAAACAAACACGCATATTCGTTGCACAAGATTGGTTAAAAACCCTAATTGGACTACAATAAGCCTAGGGAGGACGAAAATGACCTAAATGTTAATTCCATGACACAAATGAACTTATTTGATGCACAAGATTGGTTAAAAATCCTAATTGGACTAGAATAAGCCAAGAGAGGAAAAAACTGACATAAATATTTATCCAATGACAAAAATGACCTTATTGGATGCACAAGATTGAGCAAAAACCATAATTGGAAAAGAATAAGCCTAGGAAGGACGAAAATGACCTAAATGTTAATCCAATGACACAAATGAACTTATTGGATGCACGAGATTAATTAAAAACCCTAATTGGACTAAAATAAGCCTACAGAGGACGAAAATTACCTAAATGATAAGCCAGTGACACAAATGAACATATTGGATGCACAAGATTGGACAAAAACCCTAAATGGACTAGAATAAGCCTTGGGAGGACGAAAATGACTTAAATAATAATCCAATCACACAAACACACCTATTGGTTGCACAAGGTTGGTTAAAAACCCTAATTGCACTAGAATAAGCCTAAGGAGGATGAAAATGACGTAAATGTTAATCCAATGACACAAATGAACTTATTTGATGCACAAGATTGGTTAAAAATCCTAATTGGACTAGAAAAAACCAAGGGAGTACGAAAATGACCTAAATATTAATTCAATGACACAAATGAACTTATTGGATGCACAAGATTTAGCAAAAACCATAATTAAACAAGAATAAGCCTAGGAAGGACGAAAATGACCTAAATGTTAATCCAATGACTCAAATGAACTTATTGGATGCACAAGATTGATTAAAAACCCTAAATGGATTAGAATAAGCCATGAGAGGACGAAAATTACCTAAATGTTAATCCAATGACACAAATGAACTTATTGTATGCACAAGATTGGTTAAAAACCCTAAATGTACTAGAATAAGCCTAGGGAGAAAGGTATTGACCTAAATTTAATCCAATGAAACAAACACACCTATTGGTTGCACAAGGTTGGTTAAAAACTTAATTTGACTAAAAAAAGCCTATGGAGGACAAAAATGACCTAAATATTAATCAAATGGCACAAATAAACATCTTGCTTGCACAAGATTGGTTAAAAACCCTAATTGGACGAGAATAAGCCTAGGAAGCACAAAAATTACTTGAATATTAATCCATTGACATAAATGAACTTATTGGAAGCACAAGATTGGACAAAAACCCTAATCGGCCTAGAATAAGCCGAGGGGGACAAAAATGACCTAAATATTAATCCAATGACCCAAACAAAACTATCAGATGCACTAGATTAGACAAAAACCCTAAGTTGACTAGAATAAACCAAACGAGGTCGAAAATCACATAAATCATATGCCAATGACACAAATGAACTTGTTGGATGCACAAGATTGGTTAAAAACCTTAATTGGACAAGAATAATCCTATGGAGAACGAAAATGGAGAAAATGTTAATCCAATGACACAAATGAACTTATTGGATGCACAAGATTGGTCAAAAATCCTAGTTGGACTAGAATCAGCGAAAGGAGGAAGAAAATGACCTACATATTAATCCAATGACTCAAACACACATATTGGATGCCCAATATTGGTTAGAAACCCTAATTGGACAAGATCATGCCAAAGGAGGACGAAAATGACTAAACTATTAAGCCAAATGACACAAATAATTTATTGGATGCACAAGATTGCTTAAAAACCCTAATTGGACTATAATAAGCTTAGGGAGGACAAAAATGACCTAAATATTAATCCAATGACACAAATGAACTTATTGGATGCACAAGATTGAACAAAAACACTTATTGGACTAAAATAAGTCTAGAAAGGACGACAATGACCTTAATGTTAATTCAATGACACAAATGAATTTACTGTAAGCACGAGTTTGGTTAAAAACCCTAAATGGATTATAGTAAATGTAAGAAGGACAAAAATTACGTAAATGTTAATCCAATGACACAAACACACCTATTGGTTGCACAAGGTTGGTTAAAAATCCAAATTGGACTAGAAAAAGCTTAGGGAGAACGAAAATGACCAAAATATTAATCCAATGACATAGATGAACTTATTTGATGCACAAGATTGGTTAAAAACCCTAATTGCACTAGAATAAGCCCAAGGAGGACGAAAATGACCTAAATACTTATCCAGTGACACAAACACACCTATTAGATGCACTTGATTAGACAAAAACCCTAATATGACTAGAATAAGCCTGGGGAGGACAAAAATCACCTAAATGTTAAGCCAATGACACAAATGAACTTATTGGATGCACAACATTGGTTAAAAACCCTAATTGGACTAGAATAAGCTTATGTAAGACGAAAATGACGTAAATGTTAATCCGACGACACAAATGAACTTATTGGATGCACAAGATTGGTTAAAAATCCTAATTGGACGAAATTGACCTAAATGTTAATCCAATAACTCAAATGAACTTATAGGATGCACAAGATTGGACAAAAACCCTAAATGGACTAGAATAAGCCTAGGGAGGACGAAAATGACCTAAATGTTAATCCAATGACACAAACACACCTATTGGTTGCACCAGATTGGTAAAATACCCTAATTGGTTTAGAATAAGCCTATGGAGGATAAAAATTACGTAAATGTTAACCCAATGACACAAATGAACTTATTGGATGCACAAGCTTGGACAAAAACCCTAAATGGACTAGAATAAGCTTAAAGAGGACGCAAATAACCTAAATGTTAATCCAATGACACAAACACACCTATTGGTTGCACCCGATTGGTAAAAAACCATAATTGGACTAGAATAAGCCTAGGGAGGACGAAAATGACCTAAATATTAATCCAATGAAACAAACACACATATTTGTTGCACAAGATTGGTTTAAAACCCTATTGGGACTAGAATAAGCCTAGGGAGGACGAAAATGACCTAAATGTTAATCCCATGACACAAATGAACTTATTTGATGCACAAGATTGGTTAAAAATCCTAATTGGACTAGAATAAGCCATGGGAGGAAAGAAATGACCTAAATGTTTATCCAATTGCACAATTGAACTTATTGGATGCACAAGATTGGTTAAATACCCTAAATGGACTAGAATAAGCCTAGGGAGGAAGAAAATGACATAAATGTTAATCCAATGACACAAACACACCTATTGGTTGCACAAGATTGGTTAAAACCCAAGTCGAACACGAATAAGGCTAGAGAGGACGAAAATTACCTAAATTTTAATTGATCATAGCATTTGGAAACAACAACAAAATATTCCTCAACAGCAAAACAATGCACCTTCGTTAGAGGACCTCGTTAAACAGATGGCTATCCAGAATCGACAATTTCAACAAAGAACAGATTCCACCATTCAAAATTTAGAAACAAAGATTGGTCAGCTAGCCACTTCAATCAATCAATTACATGCTCAAGGGTCAAACCAATTGCCTGCTTAGTCAGTAGTAAATATAAATGCTCCCAATGTTAGTGCAATTACATTGAGGTCTGGGAAAGCTATTGAAATACCAAAGGTACCTGAAATTGTAGTGAAAAATAACAAGGTTGCCGAGGATACTTTGATATATGAAACTGTTGATGTTGAGCAAAATGTACCACTTCCTTTTCCTCAAAGGGTAGTGAAGACTAAGAAAATGGACGAGGCAGATAGGGACAACGAGATCCTAGATACATTTAGGAAGGTGGGAGTGAACATTCCCCTTGTTGAAGCAATTAAACAGATTCCAAGTTATGCAAAATTTCTAAAAGATTTGTGCACACACAAGAGAGGGTTAAAAGGTAATGAAAGAGTAAACATGGGGCGAAATGTTTCAGCCCTCATTCATCCCATGCCTCAGAAATGCAAAGATCCATGAACTCTTTCCATTCCATGTACCATAGGCAATAGTCAATTTGAAAATGCTATGTTAGATTTAGGAGCTTTCATTAATGTTATGCCTACATCTATTTTTAACTCTCTTGCTCTTGGACCTTTACAGAGTACAGGTGTTACCATTCAATTGGCGAACATGAGCAATGCTCGTTCTGCTGGAATTGTGGAGGATGTACTTGTTCGAGTTAATGAACTGATATTTCCTGCAGATTTTTACATTCTAGACATGGAGGGAGAGAATAAGTCCAACAGAGCGCCTATCATCTTAGGCAGACCATTCTTGAAAACTACTAGAACAAAAAATGATGTGCATAATTGGCGAACATGAGCAATGCTCGTTCTGCTGGAATTGTGGAGGATGTACTTGTTCGAGTTAATGAACTGATATTTCCTGCAGATTTTTACATTCTAGACATGGAGGGAGAGAATAAGTCCAACAGAGCGCCTATCATCTTAGGCAGACCATTCTTGAAAACTGCTAGAACAAAAAATGATGTGCATGCTGGAACTCTATCCATGGAATTTGGTGATAGCATTATAAAATTTAACATCTTTGATGCTATGAAACACCCCATGGAAGAGCATTCTATATTTCAAATTGAATTGCTCGCTGATTTGGTTGATGACACTTACCCCGATATGTTTGCTATTGAATTTCCTTCATTTTCTAGTTTTGATGATACTTATACTTGTGAATTATGTACAGATACTCAATTGTGCTCTCTGTGTGCTGAGATTGAACCTGCCTTGCAGGTTGATCATTGTGCTGATTGATATTTCTACTAACATAATTGATTTTGGAGACTTAGCTTCGACCACTGGTGTTGTACCTTCCATTGAACAACCACCGGCTGTAGAGCTTAAACCTCTTCCTAAAAATTTGAAATATGCATATTTAGAAGGAATTGACAAGTTACCTGTGATTATTTCAGCCAAACATGATGATGAACAGGAAGATGAGCTGTTGCAGATTTTGAGAAATCGCAGGAAGGCAATCAGATGGACCTTGGCTGATATTCCTGGTATTAGCCCATCCATGTGTATGCATAAGACACTACTGGAGGATGGGGTAAAATCAGTCAGGTAGCCCCAAAGGCGACTTAACCCATTAATTTTGGATGTTGTAAAAAAAGAAGTGACCAAGCTCTTGCAAGCAGGCATTATATACCCCATCTCTGATAGTCAATGGGTGAGTCCGGTGCAGGTAGTTCCAAAGAAAACTGGACTCATAGTGGTTAAAAATGAAAATAATGAACTTATCCCCACACGAGTGCAAAACAGCTGGAGGGTATGCATCGATTACAGGAGACTAAACCAGGCAACTAGAAAAGATCATTTTCCTTTACCATTCATTGATCAGATGCTTGAATGTTTGGCTGGTAAGTCACATTATTGTTTTCTTGATGGTTTTTCTGGTTATTTTCATATCCATATTGCACCAAAGAACCATGAAAAGACTACATTCACTTGTCCTTTTGGCACATTTGCCTACAAGAGGATGCCCTTTGGCCTATGCAATGCTCCTGGCACTTTCCAACGCTGCATGATTAGTATTTTCTCTGACTTGATAGAAAATTGTATTGAAGTTTTCATGGATGATTTTACTGTGTATGGTTCCTCATTTGATGCATGCTTGAACAATTTAGATAGAGTTTTGTATAGATGTATTGAAACTAACCTTGTGCTGAATTATGAAAAATGTAATTTTATGGTTGAACAAGGCATAGTTTTGGGACATGTGATCTCTAAAAATGGGATAGAAGTGGATCCTGCCATGATTGATGTGATTTCAAATTTGGCTTACCCATCTTGCATCCGCGAGATTCGTTCTTTTCTTGGTCATGCAGGTTTTTACAGATGCTTTATCAAGGATTTCAGCAAGATAGCTCTTCCCCTGTCAAATTTGTTGCAAAAAGATGTCAGTTTCACCTTCGATGACAAATGCAAGAAGGCGTTTGATTTCTTAAAGGCAGCACTGACCTCTATGCCCATAATTCAGCCACCCAATTGGACCACCCCTTTTGAAATTATGTGTGATGCATCTAACTATGCCGTGGGATCAGTCCTTGCACAAAGGGTTGGTAAGGCTGCCCATGTTATTTATTATGCTTCTAGGACTTTAGATTCTGCACAGGCTAATTATACTACCACTGAAAAGGAACTTTTAGCTATTTTTTTTGCACTTGATAAGTTTAGATCATATTTGTTAGGTTCGAAGGTATTTGTTTTTACTAACCATGCAGCTTTGAAGTTCTTGTTGAAGAAACCAGAAGCAAAATCGAGATTGATCTGATGGATGTTGTTACTCCAAGAATTTGATTTAGAGATTAAAGATAAGAGTGGAGCTGAAAATTTGGTGGCAGATTATTTAAGAAGAATAGAAATGGATGTGGATCTCATCCCCATTCAAGATGACTTCCCTGATGAGCAACTGCTGCAATTGCGTGAGGTAACTCCTTGGTTTGTTGATTTAGTTAATTATCTAGTTGCAGGAGTTTTTCCTGCAAATGCATCCCGAACACAAATGCAGAAACTTAAAAGTGATTTTAAATACTATGTGTGGGATGATCCATATCTGTGGAAATTCTATAGTGACCAGGTGATTAGGCGATGTGTTTCCCACCATGAGGCTCAATCCATTCTTCATTTTTGTCATGCCTGTCAAACTAGAGGATATTTTGGTCCTCAACGAACAGCAAGAAAAGTCTTAGACTCGGGTTTCTTTTGGCCCACTTTGTTTAAAGATGCTTTTGAGACTTGCAAAACTTGTGAACCGTGACAAATAGCAGGAACAACAATCACTCGTAGGAGTGAGATGCCTCAACAACCTATGCTTTTCTGTGAAGTATTTGATGTGTGAGGCATTGACTTTATGGGCCCTTTTCCTGTATCTTTTGGTTATGTCTATATTTTACTAGCTTTTGATTATGTTTTGAAGTTGGTGGAAGCAATACCCACTAAGACTAATGATTCTAAAGTTGTTGTAGGTTTTATCAGATCAAATATTTTTTGCAAGTTTCGAATACCCCGAGCCATCATAAGTGATCAAGGCACTCATTTTTGCAACCGCACCATGGATGCTTCGCTTCGGAAGTATGGGATTTTGCATAGAGTTTCAACACCTTATCATCCCCAGACTAATGGGCAAGCTGAAGTCTCAAATAGGAAAATAACAGATCTTAGAAAAGATGGTGCAGCCAAACAGGAAAGATTGGAGCCACCGATTTGAAGAAGTTGTTTGGGCTCATAGAACAGCCTACAAAACACCAATAGGAATGTCCCCTTATCGACTTGTGTTTGGTAAGGCATGCCACCTCCCAGTAGAAATAGAGCACCGTGCTTATTGGACGGTCAAGAGTTGTAACCTCGAGATGGAGAAGGCAGGTTTGGAGAGAAAGCTTCAATTGCAACAACTTGAAGAGCTTAGACTTGAAGCTTACGAGAACTCTCGCATCTATAAGGAGAAAACTAAGTACTTTCATGATAAGATGATTTCTAGGAAGAAATTTTCCATTGGCCAAAAAGTTTTATTGTTCAACTCCTGTTTGAAAATTATGGCTGGGAAACTTCGATCGAAGTGGATTGGCCCTTTTGTTGTTTCTAACATTTTTCCTCATGGTGCAGTGGAAATAAAAAGTGAAAACACCAAAAAAATATTCAAAGTAAATGGACAGCGCCTCAATCTATTCCATGATAGCTTTATGCTTGAAGATTCTACCATAGAAGAACTCTCCTTAGAAAAGCCCACCTACATTGATGTTTAAACAGGGAGCTCCCTTTCCTTACTCTTATTTTATACTTGTTACTTTAATTGAGGACAATATGTAATTTAAGTGTGGGGGTATTATTTAGGATTCTATTTGTTATGATTTTAATTATTATAATTTCAAAAAAAATAAATAAACAATAAAAAATAATAATAATAATAATAATAATAAAATATAAAAATATAAAAATAAAAAAATAAAATAAAATGGACAATGCATTGCATACTTTTCATCAGATTTTATGGTTGCAAATGTTGAGAGTTTGTTGGGATTGGCATGATTAGATAGTATTTTTGCATTCTTGGTAAAGTAAATTGGATTAACTTGTCCTTTTATTTGCTTTGGTTGTGATAAAAAGACTATTCAAATTTCCTTAAGCTAGAAATATTTCTCTCTCTCACCACTTTGCATTCTTAAGAATATTTGGAATCACATGCATTATTTTGCTCGGAGTGCAAAAGTTTAAGTTTGTGGGAATTTGATCATAGCATTTGGGCACATGTTTTTAGCTTTTCAGTTTGCTATTTTAAAAGCTCTTTATAGCTTAGATTAATATTTTTAGCTTGTTTCTAAACATTGGGTCGAATTTAGATTATAATTTTATTATTGGCATGTTAATTTTATTATTTGTATTCTGACTCTTTCTCACTAGGTATGTCATAACTTGAGCTCTGGATATCGGATTGGCTCATATGAGCAGGCATTGGAAAGATGAAAATCTGAGCTACAACTTTTGTGTTGGAAGGAAAGACCAATTTTGAACTTTACTGAGGCGAAATTGCAAATTCAGTAATCTAGAAATTTGTAATAATTTTAATTAGCGGACCACTTGTTTTTAAACCCTAAACCTTAAAGTCCAATAACAAGGACTATATATTGGCAGTTTTGTTTCTTTTCTAAGATGGAAAAAATTAGGATTCAAATTGCTACAAGAAATAAACAGTTTTATTTTAATTTCATGGAAGGCTAATTTTATAAGATTAATCCACGAGTTCAGAGTTTCATCAACACCTTGAGATTCAGGTTACACTGTCAATTTCTATTCATGATTCTATTCTTGTTTATATGATTATATTGATATTTTGATTGCTTAAATTGAATTTCAATAGGATTGATTAAATTTATTTGACAGAGTTTGGTTTCGGTTTCTAATTTAATTGAATTATAATTTTGCGACGCTTGATCGTTAATTATAATATTTTGAATATTGTGATGCTTAATGCAATCAAAGAAACCAAATTCAAATAGGATTGATTACACTTGTTTGATCAATTCTATAGTCAAATAAGAATAGAATCACAAATTTGAAATTAAACTGATTGATAGAATCTGTGATAGGTTCGAAACTCGAATAAGTGGATTAATTGTTTTGTTCATCTGTTAAAAACAAAATCTAAAAACCCCCCAATTTAATTTCAATTTTCAATCCGGTTATTATTACTATATCAGAAGTCCTTGCGAAACGATTCGAGTTATTACCTCTATTTATATTTTATCAATTGTATTTGGTCCGGGTGCGACAGCGGATCATTAATCCAATGACACAAATGAACTTATTGGATGCACAAGATTGGACAAAAACCCTTATTGGACTAGAATAAGCCTATGGAGGATGAAAATGACCTACATATTAATCCAATGAATCAAACACACCTATTGGATGCAAAAGATAGGTTAAAAACTCTAATTGGACTAGAATAAGCATAGGGAGGATGAAAATGACCTAATTGTTAAGCCAATGACACAAATGAAGTTATTGGATCCACAAAATTGGTTAAAAACCCTAATTGGACTAGAATAAACTTAGGGAGGACGAAAGTGACCTAAATATTAATCCAATGACACAAATGAACTTATTGGATGCTCAAGATTGGAAAAAAAACACTAATTGGACTAGAATAAGCCTAGGGAGGACGAAAATGACATCAATGTTAATCCAATGACACAAATGAACTTATTGTATGCACACGATTGGTTAAAAACCCTAATTGAAAAAGAATAAGCCTAGGGATGACTAAAATGACCTAAATGTTAATCCAATGACCCTAACACACCTATTGGTTGCACAAGATTGATTAAAAACCCTAATTAGACTAGAAGAAACCCTAGGGAGGACGAAAATGACCTAAATATTAATCCAATGACACAATTGAACTTATTCGATGTACAAGATTGGTTAAAAACCCTAATTGGACTATAATAAGCCAAGGGAGGACGAAAATCACCTAAATGATAAGCCAATGACACAAATGAACTTATTGGATGCACAAGATTGGTTAAAAACCCTAATTGGACTAGAATAAGCCTATGGAGGATGAAACGAACTTAAATGTTAATCCAATGACACAAATGAACTTATTTGATGCACAAGACTAGTCAAAAACCCTAATTGGACTAGAAAAAACATAGGGAGGACGAAAATGACCTAAATGTGAATCCAATGACACAAAATCACCTATTCGTTGCACAATATTGGTTAAAACCGCTAATTGGACTAGAATAATCCTAGGGAAAACGAAAATGACCTAAATGTTAATCCAATGACACAAATGAACTTATTGGATGCACAAGATTGGACAAAAACCCTAAACGGACTAGAGTAAGCCTAGGTAGGATGAAAAAGACCGAAATGTTAATCCAATGACACAAACACACCTATTGGTTGCACAACAATTGTTAAAAACCCTATTTGGACTAGAATAAATCTAAGGAGGACGAAAATCACGAATATGTTAATCCAATGACTCAAATGAACTTATTTGATGCATAAGATTGGTTAAAAATTGTAATTGGACTAGAATAAGCCAAGGGAGGAAGAAAATGACCTAAATATTAATCCAATGACACAAACGAACTTATTGGATGCACAAGATTGGACAAAAACCCTTAATGGACTAGACTAAGTCTTTGAAGGACGAAAGTGACCTACATATTAATCCAATTACTCAAACACACCTATTGGATGCACAACATTGGTTAAAAACCTTAATTGGACTAGAATAAGCATAGGGAGGACGAAAATGACCTAAATGTTAAGCCAATGAAAAAAATGAACTTATTGCATGCACAAGATTGGTTAAACAACCTAATTGGACAAGAATAAACTTAAGGAGGACGAAAATGACCTAATGTTAATCCAAAGACACAAACACACCTATTGGTTGCACAAGATTGGCTCATAACCCTTATTTGACTAGAAAAAGCCTAGCGAGGAAGAAAATGACCTAATTATTAATCAAATGATACAAATGAACTTATTGGATGCACAAGATTGGTTAAAAACCCTAACTGGACTAGAATAAGTCTAAGGAGGACGAAAATGACCTAAATATTAATCCAATGACACAAACACACCTATTAGATGCACTAGATTAGACAAAAACCCTAATTGGACTAGAATAAGCCTAGGGAGGATGAAAATCAGCTAAATGTTAAGCCAATGACACAAACACGCCTATTAGATGCACTAGATTAGACAAAAACCCTAATTGGACTAGAATAAGCCTAAGGAGAACGAAAATCAGCTAAATGTTAAGCCAATGACACAAATGAACTTATTGGATGCACAAGATTGGTTAAAAACCCTAATTGGACTAGAATAAGCCCATGGAGGACGAAAATGACGTAAATCTTACTCCAATGACACAAATGAACTTATTGGATGCACAAGATTGGTTAAAAACCCTAATTGGACTAGAATAAGCCCATGGAGGACAAAAATGACGTAAATCTTACTCCAATGACACAAATGAACTTATTGGATGCACAAGATTGGTTAAAAACCCTAATTGGACTAGAATAAGCCCATGGAGGACGAAAATGACGTAAATCTTACTCCAATGACACAAATGAACTTATTGGATGCACAAGATTGGGTAAAAACCCTAATTGGACTATAATATGCCTAGAGAGGACGAAAATGACCTAAATTTTAATCCAATGACACAAACACACCTTTTTGTTGCACAAGATTGGTTAAAAATCGTAATTGGACTAGAATAATCCTTTTGAGGACGAAAATGACCTTCATATTAATCCAATGACTCAAAAAAACCTACTGGTTGCACAAGATAGGTTCAAAACCCCGATTTGACTAAAATTAGCCTATGGAGCGCGAAAATGACATAAATGTTAATCCAATGACACAAATGAACTTATTGGATCCACAAGTTTGGACAAAAACCCTAAATGGACTAGAATAAGTGTAACGTCCCAAATTTTTTATTCGAATATTACTTAAAAATATTTATTTTCTTTTAGAAACAACTAATTTTTTTTTTGTTATGAGTAGTTCATCATGTAATAAATTGAAGACGCGTAAGAAAATAACTTGATATATTTTTTTTTCGTAAAAGAACGTAATGTAATTTACTAAAATATTATTTATTTATTCATTTGCAAAATTAATATTTCAATTGTTAGATCGATATTTATTTATGGTCCAAAATAAAACACATTCTCTTTAAATGAAATTCAAAAGTAACAAGGTTGATTGAAATTAATGACATTCAATTATTTAGTGATGACGAATAAATCTCACTTTCACATTTATGTTAAAAGTTAATGATCACGAATAAATAACTTTACAATGTACCACAAAAAATTTAGTAATACAAATTATTATTTTTAAGTAAAAGTCTCATTTTCCCCCGCGCGTGCACCAATCTAACATCATTCATGCAATATTTTTAGATCATTAGTACCTAAAAGTTGGTGTAAGGGGTCAGTTCATCCCACAACAAAATTAAACCAAATAATAAATTAACAACCATAAAATATGAATATAAAATCTTTTCGTAATAAAAGATTTAAAGAAATTGATTCTTTAATAGTTCTCAAAGGGGTATCAAAAATCATAAACTATATTTAAATAAGAATAAGAATATAACTCTATAATTAATGTCATCAAGATAGAGGTATTAAATAAAACAATCAAAGCATTATAGTTAATTTCTTTACGACGAAAATAAAATCAACATTTTTCTTTTAAGACATCCAGACATCATATCAATATCTTACGAATCGCTAATTTAATATCTAGCGTAACGCAGCATGGGGAAAAACCCTTTCCTTAGATGCTTTCTTTCTTAACATCTCTAAATTTGCACGAGAAATAGCTTATGAGGCAATGATGAATTCAACACTTATAGATATTGGGATTTATGACTTAGGAAATTATTTTAGGAGTGTACGAATGAAAAATAGGTGTGACCACAAGAGGCCTAATGGAAATGTATGAACGTAATAGCTATTTACGTTGCAATATTACGATTGGGTTCTTGTCTAAAATTGAAGTGCACTTAATTTCAAAATTATTCTACCAATAATTACTATTTATTTATTTTTATTAGGTTGTTACAAAGTCAATTGAAATCATGTGTATTTATGTGTATGAGTTAATTAGGATTAACTAATAAAGTTCACCGTATATTGCAGGGTGTCACACCATCCATTTTAATTAAATAAATAAATTAGAGATTTTCAAAACACTTATATATAAAGGTTGGGTTTCACTAACTCTATAATATCTCCTAAAATAAATACTTATTTGATCGTAAATAAAACTAACAAAAATATAACTTTTATAAATTATAATTTAATTAAATAATTCAACTAATATTTTATCAACCAAAATAAATCAGCAAGACAAGAATACCACTGCAGGTCACGTATAAAAAAATAAAGTCAACGTATCTAACACATCAATTTCATGATTATCAAAAATAATCAAATAAATAAAATACAAAGTTGTTCACGTAGGAAATAATTATGCCATAAATCATTCTAATGTAATTGTCACACCAAAACAATTAAATAAAAATAAAGGTTATAATTATTCAAGTAAAATAGGGAGTTGTAAATTTTAATTTAATTTCCTTACATGTAGAACAAATTATTAATTAAATAATAAATTACAAAAATTACTACAAGACACATATATAATTTATATGAAAATATTGGGGTGTTACAATACCAACCCCTTAAAAATAGTTTCGTCCTCAAAACTGTGAGGAAAAACAAATGGAAAAGTTGCACACATGTATTGACACATTTCTTAATAAACCAAATAAAATTCTTTTGAATCCCCATTAGTGTTACAAAAATTTCTTGATTAACAACAATTTGACTAAAATATAAAAACTCGCGTTGTATAAAAGTTACTTTCTAAACAAATGAACTAGTTAAAACAAACCAATGAGCATATAAAGAAAAACAAAAGAAATTTTTTTGAGAATGTCATTTGTTAAAATAGAGCAAATTTAAAATTATATGTTGATAACAATATTTTAAAATTTTAAAAATAGAACAAGAGAGATATCACAGATCCTTTTATAAAAAAAAATCATTTCTATAAAAAAATTGATTTAATTGTTTTTATTTATTTATCATACAATAAAATTTGACAATGCAATACTAATATGCAAAATTCATTAATAATAATGTATAATAATAATAATAATAATAATAATAATAATAATAATAATAATAATAATAATAATAATAATAATAATAATAAATAATAACAATCACAATAATGATAATAATATAACACTTAAAATTTGTTAATGAAATTAAAAATGATTGAAATTCAAATAAAATCAACATATTCATAAAATCACCTATTTAATCTGGTTAAATTCCATATATTCGATACATTTATCATTATTAATAGCGCACACATATTGTACTTTATCTCATAAATACAATGCAAAATAAATGTTGATAAACTTTTTAACAGGTAAAATAAAATTTCAAAGATAGTAAAAATAAATTATTGTTATTGCCTTCTTCGAAATTAAGTCGCTAGGTGATTAACCTCTCCTACTCATTTGGTAATAATCATATTTTTTTTTCAACACTCTTAAAAAAACTTTTAGTACATTTGTAGAGCACGAATGCATCGTCACGTCTTCCATTCATTTTAACCGTGTTAACTCTTTTTAATCCAACTAATCTTTTCAAATTAATAACATGATAAAATTAAAAACATAATTTTACAATTAAAATTTATGGCATTTAGATTATCATAATAAATACTGGAAAATATTTAATTTAGGTAACTAGACAAAATTCATTTTATAGTAAAAAATGATTTTTGTAATAGTAAATCATTTTATAGTAAATCATTTTTAGTCTTTTTGTGTGTGTAAATTTTAACATAAAATAAAAATCTAAATGTTAACAAATAATAATAATAATAATAATAATAATAATAATAATAATAATAATAATAATAATAATAATAATAATAATAATAATGATACTAATGGTAAAATAATTACAACAATATACTATCTTAACTCTTCATCTTAAAGTGTGTAAACAACTTTCATAAAATAAAGAAAAATATTGTAAATGTATATAAATTGAAAAAAAAAAACGTAACTATATTAAATTTGTCTTTAGAAATCTAATTTAAAAAATAAAATCAAAATCAATTTTGTTTATTAAATACCTTTGCAATATTAAATATATCTTAACAATGTAAGTTAAAAGGAAAATTTATTACTAACACTAATAATAATATCGAATTAAATGATATTCTTTTTAAAATATTTGCAATTCAAGTGAACTAAAATTTATAGTTTCATAAAAATAATATAAAAGAGACAATGATAACAACAATAATATGTAATATTATATTTTAGAACATAATAATACTCATTTATATGAAGTAGAAGATTAAATTATTTTGTAATATTAATGATTATTATCAGCAAAACTAATTAAGTCAAGTAATAACTAGATCACAAAATATTTAACATAAACAAGAAGTAGAGAATCTAAGATTTTTAAAACAAAATAGTCATAATAAACAAGGAAAAAAAAACTCATAAATAGTAAAATCTATCAAATTAAATAGAAGATTTCTAAATAATATAAAAAGACAATGCTAAGAAAAACATGTAAGACATAAAGATTTCTTATTTGAAAATAACTAAATACACAATAAAATAATACCATTAAACCAAATATTTAAGTCATATATTTAATCACAAAAATTATGGAGGTTACAAAATTAATGACACATAATAGGAATTTAAGTAATTAATAAAATTGAATGATTAGAAAACCAAACAATAACATAAATAATGATACATATTACGAATTTAAGTAATTAGTAAAGTTCAAAATCAGAGAGGTTACACAATTAATGACAATAATAAAAATTTAATTCATTAGTGAAATTAAAATTCAAGAACGTTACAAAATTAATGACATATAATTAAAATTTTAAGTAATTAATAAAATTCAAAATTTAGAAAACCGAACAAATAATACAAACAACATCACAATTCATGCAACATACGTGACACAACCACCCCACAAGGTCAGAGAATTAGTGCTCTGATACCACATGTAACGCTCCAAATTTTTTATCCAAATATTACTTAAAAATATTTAATTTCTTTTAGAAACAACTAATTTTTTTTTCTTCTTATGAGTAGTTCATCATGTAATAAATTGAAGATGCGTAAGAAAATAACTTGATATATTTTTTTCTTCGTAAAAGAACATAATGTAATTTACTAAAATATTATTTATTTATTCATTTGCAAAATTAATATTCCAATTGTTAGATCGATATTTATTTATGGTCCAAAATAAAATACATTCTCTTTAAATGAAATTCAAAAGAAACAAGGTTGGCAGAAATTAATGACATTCAATTATTTACTGATGACGAATAAATCTCACTTCCACATTTATATTAAAAG
The DNA here is from genome assembly GCF_000331145.2 of Cicer arietinum. Taxonomy (NCBI): domain Eukaryota; kingdom Viridiplantae; phylum Streptophyta; class Magnoliopsida; order Fabales; family Fabaceae; genus Cicer; species Cicer arietinum. The sequence continues at coordinate 31,383,244 of NC_021164.2, forward strand.
TTAATGATGACGAATGAATAACTTTACAATGTACCACAAAAAAATTTAGTAATACAAAACATTATTTTTAAGTAAAAGTCTCATTTTCCCCCGCGCGTGCACCAATCAAACATCGTTCGTGCAACTTTTTGAGATCATCAGTACCTAAATATTGGTGAAAGGGGTCAGTTCATCCCACAGCAAAATTAAACCAAATAATAAATTAACAGCCATAAAATATCAATATAAAATCTTTTCGTAATAAAAGATTTAAACAAATTGATTCTATAATAGTTCTCAAAGGGTATCAAAAATCATAAAATATATTTAAATAAATCAAGTAGCAACCGTAGAACAAATAATTATATCAAAATAAAAATAACAATAAAATATATGCAAGTTATGCATGCTCCTAAATATATATGATCCGAATATAACCGGCCACACATGCGTCCACACAGAAGTCACCCATCCCAAGGGGAAAAAATTAACCCAGCCACACATGCGTCCACAAAGATGCATATGATATGTCATGAAATGATAATGATGCTCAAAATGTACATGTCACCACTCAATTAAATAATCATACAAATCATTTGCCACTTAGGCAACCACAAAGATAACAATATTTAAAACACAAATCACCAGCCACTTAGACAACCACAAAAATAATAATATTTAAAACACAAATCACCAGCCATCTAGGCAACCAAAAGATAATGATATTTAAAACACAAGTCACCAGCCACTTCGGCAACCACAAAGATAACAATATTTAATACACAAATCACCAGCCACTTAGGCAACCACAAAGATTAAATATTTTAGATTAAATATTTTAATCACATAAGACATCAAATTTATATTCTCATGGATGTTCATAGTTATAGTTCAATAACTTCAACACATCAAATATGCACGTGAACAAATATCTCAAAATCATCACTTTCATTTAAATAATCCATAAGATTCGATTTGACTACGTGTTATTGATAACCATTAAAACTCGTATCACCAAGAATACAATAAAACATAAATTTCATTCCTTTCACTATAAAGTGTTCAGCATTCTAAAAATGGACTATTCATTAATGCCTTCAATAATCAATTTTCTCATATTATTAAAATTAAAGAGATATAAAATTTTCATCAATTTCCTCAAGAAACATATAGTGTTCATAAAAGTCAAGTTTTAAATTTAGAATACTCAAAAGTCAACACTTAAAATCAAATACATCATAATAAATATATTACTAACTATATCATTATAAAAATTATAACTTTATAATTAAATACTCTAAAACACGTAAAACACTAAACATTTTCACTACAAACATATTTATCAAGATATAAGAATAAAAATATAACTCTATAATTAATTTCATCAAGATAGAGGTATTAAAAAAACAATCAAAGCATTATAGTTAATTTCTTTACGATGAAAATAAAATCAACCTTTTTCTTTTAAGACATCCAGACATCATATCAATATCTTTCGAATCGCTAATTTAATATCTAGCCTAACTCAGCATGGAGAAAAGCCCTTACCTTAGACACTTTCTTTCTTAACATCTCTAAATTCGCATGAGAAATAGCTTATGAGGCAATGATGAATTCAACACCGATAGATATTGGGATTTATGACTTAGAAAATTATTTTAGGAGTGTACGAATGAAAAATAGGTGTGACAGCAAGAGGCCTAATAGAAATGTATGAACGTAATAGCTATTAACGTTGCAATATTACGATTGAGTTCTTGTCTAAAATTGAAGTGCACTTAATTTCAAAATTATGCTACCAATAATTACTATTTATTTAATTTTATTTGGTTGTTACAAAGTCAATTGAAAATCATGTGTATTTATGTGTATGAGTTAATTAGGATTAACTAATAAAGTTCACCATATATTGCAGAGTGTCACACCATCCATTTTGTAGACCATTAAAATAAAATTATAATTTTAGTTTAAAAAAGATGAATGCACGAAATATAAAAAGGACAATAGTCTTTTTGTGTCCTCTCTAAATTGCACAAAAAAAAAACATATAATTAAATTTATAATCTTCCTTTAAAAATTAAATTAAATGTGTTAAAAATGAGTTAATGCACATTATGTCAAGAAACACCATGAATTGTCATAAAATCTTGTCACAAAGGAGAGTAAAAGAATGAGTTAAGTCACTAGTTTTTTTTTTAGATGAACCAAAAGTATTTTCAAAACACTTATATATAAAGGTTGGGTTTCAGTAACTCTATAATATCTCCTAAAATAAATACTTATTAGGTCGTAAATAAAACTAACAAAAATATAACTTTTATAAATTATAATTTATTTAAATAATTCAACTAATATTTTATCAACCAAAATAAATTAGCAAGACAAGAATACCACTGCAGGTCACGTATAAAAAATAAAGTCAACGTATCTAACACATCAATTTTATGATTATAAAAAATAATCAAATAAATAAAATACACAGTTGTGCACGTAGGAAATAATTATGCGATAAATCATTCTAATGTAATTGTCACACCAAAACAATTAAATAAAAATAAAGGTTATAATTATTGAAGTAAAATAGGGAGTTGTAAATTTTAATGTAATTTCCTTACATGTAGAACAAATTATTAATTACATAATAAATTACGAAAATTACTACAAGACACATATATAATATATATGAAAATATTGGGGTGTTACAATAAGCCTAGGGAGGACAAAAATGACTTTTATCTTAATCCAATGACACAAACACCCCTATTGGTTGCACAAGATTCGTTAAAAACCCTACTTGGACTAGAATAAGCCTAAGGAGGACGAAAATGATTTAAATGTTATTCCAATGACACAAATGAACTAATTGAACGCACAAGATTGTTTAAAAATCCTAATTGTACTAGAATAAGCCAAGGGAGGAAGAAAATGACCTAAATATTAATCCAATGACACAAATGAACTTATTGGATGCACAAGATTGAGAAAAATCCATAATTGGACAAGAATAAGCCTAGTGTCGCGTCCGGTTTGTACACGAAAAAGGAGTCGCCACCAATTTTATTTTTTATTAAAGGAAAAATTGGATAAAACTTAAAATAATATTGTTGAACCAAAAGTTTGGATTTAGGAGTCGATTACGAGTAGGGAAGTATTATCATCCTAAAACGTCGGTTAAAACGATTACCCTATAATTAATTATATACAAACTATTTATTTATTTATTTTTACCCCAAAAAGAATAATAAAAAATTAAATTATTTACATTAATGAAAGAAGAAAAAAAATATTTTTTTTTATTAATTTGGTTTGACAAGGGGAAGACCTTGCTCCTACGTATCGCCAGGTGCAATAGGGAAATCAAAACACACGTACTTCTTGGGTAGAAAATATTTGTGTGTTGACCGATTTTATTATTATTTTTTTATTTATATATGTATTAAAAAATAAAAATAAAAATGTAATAATAATAATAATAATGATAAATATAATAATAATAATAATATTTGTCTGTTTTAAAGTAAAGAAAAAAAAAAGTAACGTGGCGGTTTGTGAACAAGACAGATGGACACGACGGTGAAATAATCTGTTAAATGATTTGCTCGTACGTTGTCGGATCTGTCGCGACACAAAGGCCACTAACGATTGAAAGTGAATAATATGGTGCAGCGAGCGAGGATGAATTTCATCCGGCGGCGACAACCATTAATTCTAATCTTAAGGGTAAAAACATTTATCTGTTAAATTTTTATTTATTTGATAAAGACGTATTATGAATTTTCTATTACATTACAATATGATGAAATTTGTTTTCTTGATCTATAGACATCAATTAGTTACATTTTTTATTTATTTTATATTGCAAAGAAAACAATTTTAGGATTAAACGATTTAAAAAATAAAATGAAAGCTTAACATATGAGTTTATTTTTTAATAAAAAAAAAATAGAAAGAGAAACAATATATATATTTAAAAAAATACAAAAATAAAATAAAATACTAATAAGCAGAATAGAGAAAAGAATAAGAAAATGATACCTTACTAGACTGATTATTTCAAGATCATATTATCTTCTCCTCTTTTTCTAATTAATCTCTCTATTTTTTTTGTGTGCTCTCAATTTGTGTTTCCAATTGTGCTTCTCTTTGTCTTCTTGTGGCAGACTATTTATAGACTTTTGGGTATAGATTTAAAAAGACAAAAGAATAATTGTCAATTGATTACCATTAATCTATTTTTTTTCGGTTTTTTTTTTCTTTTAATTGGGCACAATTATACCGATTCTTATTGCCATTGAGTCATTTCTTCGGTTTTCTTTTCTATTCAATTGATCACCATTATTCTGTTTTTTATGACCATCAATCAATTTCTTTTTAGTTTTTTTTTTATCATTTATTTTGATCATCATTGCATCGATTTTTATGACCATCAATTCATTTCTTTTCAGTTTCATTTATTTTTATTTCTTATTATTTTTTTTTATATTTTAGAAAATAGTCTAAACAAGAATTAGAGGCAAACAAGAATTATGAACACTTGTGATTGTTAAAAACTTATATCCCTAATTATTTATTTTTATTTTTATATCTCTTCACATATATTTATATATTTATTATTATTATTATTTCCTTTTTTAATAAAAAGAAAAAATCGGACAAAATTAGGTGCCAACACCTAGGGAGGAAGGAAATGACCTAAATATTAATCAAATGACACAAATGAACTTATTTGATGCACAAGATTGGTTAAAATCCCTAATTGGACTAGAATAAGCCTAGGGAGTATGAAAATGACCTAAATATTAATCCAATGATACAAATGAACTTATTGGACGCACAAGATTGGACAAAAACTCTTATTGGACTTGAATAAGCCTAGGGAGGATGAAAATGACCTTAATTTTAATCAATGACACAAACGAACGTATTGTATGTACAAGAGAGGTTGAAAACCCTAATTGGACTAAAATAAGCCTAGGGAGGACGAAAATGACCTAAATGTTAATCCAACGGCACAAATGAACTTATTGGATGCACAAGATTGGTTAAAAACACTAATTGGACTAGAATAAACCCATGGAGGACGAACATGATTTAAATGTTAATCCAATGATACAAATGAACTTATTGGATGCACAAGAATGGTTAAAAACCCTAATTGAACTAGAATAAACCTACGAAGGACGAAAATGACCTAAATGATAATCCAATAACACAAATGAACTTATTGAATGCACAGGATTGAAAAAAAAAACCCTAAATGGACTAGAATGAGTCTAGGGAGGACGAAAATGACCTAAATGTTAATCCAATCACACAAACACACCTATTGTTTGGACAACATTGGTTAAAAACTATAATTTGACTACAATAAGCCTAACGAGGACGGAAATCACGAAAATGTTAATCCAATTACACAGATGAACTTATTTGATGCACAAGATTGGTTAAAAATCCTAATTGGACTAGAATAAGCCAAGGGAGGAAGAAAACGACCTAAATGTTAGTCCAATGACACAAATGAACTTATTGGATGCACAAGATTCAACAAAAACCGTAATTGGACAAGAAAAAGCCTAAAGAGGACGAAAATGATCTAAGCGTTAATCCAATGACACAAATGAACTTATTTGATGCATAAGATTGGTTAAAAACCCTAAATGGACTACAATAAGTCTAGGGAGGACGAAAATGTCAAAAATGTTAATCTAGTGACACAAACACACCTAATGGTTCCACAAGATTGGTTAAAAACCATAATTGGACTAGAATAAGCCTAGAGAGGACGAAAATTACCTAAATATTAATCCAATGACACAAATGAACTTATTGGATGCACAAGATTGGACAAAAACCCTTAATGGACTAGACTAAGCGTATGGAGGACGAAAATGACCTACATATTTATCCAATGCTTCAAACACACCTATTGGTTCACAAGATTGGTTAAAAACCCTAATTGGACTAGAGTAATCCTGGGGAGGACGAAAATGACCTACATTTTAATCGAATGACTCAAAAAAACCTACTGGTTGCACAAAATAGGTTAAAAATCCAAATTTGACTAAAATAAGCCTAGGGAGGACGAAAATGACATAAATGTTAATCCAATGACACAAATGAACTTATTGGATCCACAAGATTGGACAAAAACCCTAAATGGACTAGAATAAGCCTAGCGAGAACTAAAATGACCTTAATATTAATCGAATGACACAAACACACCTATTGGTTGCACAAGATTGGTTAAAAACCCTAACTGGACTAGAATAAGCCTAAGGAGGATGAAAATGACCTAAATATTAATACAATAACACAAATGATATTATTGGATCCACAAGATTGGACAAATACCCTAATTGGACTAGAATAAGCCTAGGGAGTACGAAAATGTCCGAAATGTCAAACAAGTGATACAAACTAACTTATTGGATGCACAAGATTGGTTAAAAACTTAATTGGACTAGAATAAGCCTAAGGAGGAAGAAAATGACCTAAACATTAAGCTAAAGACCCAAATGAACTTATTGAATGCACAACATTTGTTAAAAACCCTAATTCGAATAGTATAAGCCTAGAGAGAAGGAAATGACCTAAATATTAATCCAATGACACAAACACACCTCTTGGATGCACAAGATTGGACAAAACCCTAATTGGACTAGAATAAGCATAGGGAGGATGAAAATTACTTAAATGTCAAACCAATGACACAAACACACTTATTGGATTCGCTAGATTGGTTAAAACCCTTAATTGGACTAGAATAAGCATAAGGAGGACGAAAATGACCTACATATTAAGTCAATGACATAAATGAACTTATTGGATGCACAAGATTGGTTAAAACCCTAATTTAACTTGAATAAGCCTAGGGATGATGAAAATGACCTAAATATTAATCCAATGACACAAATGAACTTATTTGATGCACAAGATTGCTTAAAAATCCAAAATGGACTTGTATATGCCTAGGGAGGACGAAAATGACCAAAATATTAGGCCAAAGACACAAATGAACTTATTGGATGAACAACATTGGCTAAAAAAGCTAATATGATTAGAATAATCCTAGTGAGGACGAAAATGATCTAAATGTTAAAACGCTAATAGGATTGTAATAAGCCTAGTAAGGACGAAAATGACCTATATATTTAGCCAAAGACACAAATGAACTTATTGGATGCACAAGATTGGTTAAAATCACTAATAGGATTAGAATAAGCCTATTGAGGAAGAAAATGACCTAAATGTTAATCCAATGACACAAATGAACTTATTGGATGCACAAGATTGGTTAATAACCCTAATTGGACTTTAATAAGACTATGGAGGACAAAAATGACCTAAATGTTAATCCAATGACACAAATGATCTTATTGCATGCAGAAGATTGGTTAAAAACCCTTTATTAAATAGAATAAGCCTAGGGAGGATGAAATGACCTAAATGTCAATCCAATGACACAAACACACCTATTGGATGCACAAGATTAGTTAAAAACCCTAATTGGACTAGAATAAGCCTAAGGAGGACGAAAATGACCTAAATGTTAATCCAATGACACAAATGAACTTATTGGATGCTCAAGATTGGTTAAAAACCCTAAATGCACTATAATAAGTCTAGGGAGGACAAAAACGACCTAAATGTTAATCCAATGACGCATACTGATGACTCTTCATCATATGCATATTTTCCCACGGTTTTAGTCTTATTTATCCTCAATCATCAGTTAAATTAAGGATTTATTTAATACATTTTGTTGATTTTTGTTCTTTGAGTTAATAAAATGTTTTTTTGTTTTTATTTCGTTGATTAAGTAGGAATTTGTCGTAATTTTACATTGCGTTTTGTTTTAGTGCAATGCTGAATTTTGGTGAAAAATCAACATGACATATGTGGAGTATTTCAGCCATATCTGGAGTTCTAGATGTCCAATTAGTGTCCCTCCAAGTGCTAATGAAAGCTAAGATCCATATTTTGGTCAGAGGCAAAAGATGAACAAAATGCAAATTACATCAGACAACAGATGCTGTGCGCCTGGAGCGCGCGACGCCCACCAGCAACCATTAAAACGCAGATTTTTACTATTTTAGGGATCTTTTTGACTCTTGGGAACTTGGGAGACTTGTGCCCTAGCTTAGAAACTCAAAGACGGCCGTTTCTAACGCGATTGAAGCAGTTTTATCAAGAATCGTCCATGAATCATTCTTGTAATTCTTCTTTAATCCTTATCTTTTGTATCTCTGTCATGAGTAACTAAACCCTATTTGTTAGGGATGAATGTAACCAGATGAAACCCTTATTTTATTGCTTGATCAACATTAAAATTTTCTACGATTTGTATTTTGAAACGGAAGTGGACTTTACAAATGCTTGAGATGAGAAATTCATGAATTTGTAGTCTAGACATAGGTGCAGGTCATGAAACCAATTAAATTAGTTGCAAAGCAATAATTTACAAGAGAATTTCTATACGGTAATGCTTAATTCTAATCTTAAATCCACTAAGGAATTAGGGGTTACTTTGGAATTAAAGGTTCTGTCACTAAGACATTAGGGCAAGAATAATAAAGAGAATTCGGTAATAATTCAATAAAGGAATTCAGTAACTAGGATCAAATTAGACACCAAGGTTGGATTCGAAGTGAAACTCATCCCTGACATTTTTCTCATTATAAAAGATCAATTTTATTATTGTTGTTAATTTCAAACATTATTTCAATCAACTTGGGAACCTTTTTGTTCAATTCTAGTAATCAAATATAATTCAATAGTAAAACGCAATCCTTGAGTTCGACACGCGGTACTACCATTTTATTATTACTTGCAACGATTCAGTACACTTGCTGAAACACAATCAAGTTTTTGGCGCCGTTGCCGGGGATTGCAATATCACTATTGAATTTAATTTATTTACTGAATTGAAATTTTTTGCTCTGCAATAAAATTTTTGATTTTATTTTATTTTATGTTATTTTTTTTATTTGTTGAACTTGCTAATGTCATGTCTAGTGGTTTGTCTCTCCTTTGTTTGAGATAACTATTCGTTGTAGAGCATGGAAGATTATAATGATGATATTCTACTACAATTATATGAAGAGGGTGATACTTGTCTTATATCTGGTATATGTCGCATGATTGAGGGAGAAATCTTGAGTCATTCATTTTTAAGATATCACCCTCACATCCCTCTGATGAAGCCTCTTAGGTGTAACTTTTGCGGAGAAGCACATAAGAATGGAAAGTGTGCTGATGACCTTGCCGAACTAGTAGAATATGAAGATTTTTTTCTCAAAGTCACAGAAAACGACGAGCGTTACATTAAAAAGATCTATTGGGAACAAACTATACCTCCTAAAATTCTATCCAAAGAATCAAATGACAAAGATTTTCACATTACGGATGTTTTGGTTGAATTCATGAAGAATAACATGGTTTCAATTGAAAGATTTGAAACTCAATGTGAGAGGTTATTTGAACAAGTGGTTAAGTTTGAGAAGATGGAGGAGAAGTTGAAGATTGAAGATAATTTCATTGTTGTGGTAGAAGAAGATAAGCAAGAGGAAAAGACGAACGAGGAAAAGAAAAAAGAAGAGATTGATAAAGTTCGAGACTCAATCTATGCCTTGTTCATCAATGTCCAATTGAAAAGGACATGGAAACAACATCTTTTATTTCTTAAGTTCATGGAATTTCTACCAAACAAAAAGAAAAAGAAGGATGATTTGTTCTTCCTGTCATATATGCCACCTTGACAGTAGTTGAGACGTCAAGCTCAAGACACTAAACGAGCGCTTATTGGGAGGCAACCCAATTTTATATCCTTTGCACCGTATTTATTTATTGCATTTTAGATTTATTTTACTCCATTTAGTTCCAATTTTAGTCTCTAATTGCTAGTTCTCTTAGTTTTGATGTTTGGTATGAGCAAGGAATCAAAAAGATGCGTTGAGAAGCGATTGTACAACTCCAAATGACAGAACGCG
>NC_021164.2:31395813-31401097 GCF_000331145.2 Cicer arietinum
TTTTTTTTCCTTTCACTAAATGTGTACTATGATGAAACAGTCATATTGACTTGCACTTGATCTCAAAATTCCTGTTTTTGATTTTGCCAGTTAAATTTCATTTCTTAGATTATGTTATTGCTCAAGTCGACAAGTCTTCCTAATGCATGCATTCTTGATTACTAAATGGTTGTAGAAGGCTAATATGCCATCAATTTTTCAAAAATACAATTTTAACTTTTCAGAAGCATGTTGGCTTTATTTTGATTGTTCATACTCTCTCTTATTATCCTAGCTGTGAGCTTTTGAGCCTAAACATTTAAATTCTTTGTTGTGTGATTATCCAGACATGTGTTATCCCTCTAGAACTTGCACTAATTCTGACTTGCATCACTTGTAATTTATGCATACATTAAGGCAATTTTATTGGTCGTTTGAGCCTTTCTAACTACTCTATGAAAATTTTACCCTTTGCTAGCCCCTTTGAGCCTTGCCCTTTTATTTCGGTTACTAGCCACATTACAAGCAAAACACCAGACTTTTAATTAAATCACCTTACTTGGAGTTAGGTAGAAAAAAAAAATTCTTGTCTTGATAAAATTCTAAGTTTGGGGTTGCTCATGGGATAGAAGCATCGCCATGTTAGAAGCATCGCCATCCCACTCCCCCCGTTTTCCTACTAGGTGGGAGGACTTGAAAGGGAATGAAGACAAGTCCGTGGAGAAAAAGACACCACTGATTGAACTCAAGCAGCTGCCTCTTCATTTGAAATATGTATTCCTAGGTGAAGAAGAAAAAAATCCAGCCATAATCAGTGCAAGCTTAAGCGAGTTACAAGAAGAAAAGTTGTTGAGAATTCTGCAGAAGCACAAGGGTGCTATCGGTTGGTCCATTGATGACTTGAAGGGAATAAGTCCGACTTTTTGTATGCACAAAATCCTCATGGAGGACAATCACAAATCGGTAGTACAACCCCAAAGGAGATTGAATCTGGTAATGAAAGAAGTGACCAGGAAATAGGTGGTAAAGCTACTAGAAGCCGGCGTCATATACCCAATTTCAGATAGCTCTTGGGTGAGTCCCGTCCAAGTTGTACCAAAAAAGGGCGGAACGACTGTCATCACAAATGAAAAGAACGAGTTAATTCCTACTCAAACGGTTACAGGCTGGAGAGTGTGTATTGATTACAGGAGATTGAACAGTGCCACGAGGAAGTATCATTTCCCGCCCCCTTTCATTGATCAGATGCTTAAGCGGTTAGCCGGACATGAGTATTACTGCTTCCTAGACAGCTATTCAGGATACAATCAGATAGCTGTAGCACCCGGGGATCAAGAGAAAACTGCATTTACATGTCCGTATGGGGTATTTGCTTATCGAAGAATGCCATTTGGACTGTGTAATGCACCGGCCACATTTCAAAGGTGCATGATGTCCATATTTTCTGATATGATTGAGAAACATATCGAGGTATTCATGGACGACTTTTCTGTATTTGGCTCATCCTTTGATAATTGTTTGATTAATCTATCTCTTGTATTAGAAAGGTGTGAAAAATCTAACTTGGTCCTAAATTGGGAGAAATGTCATTTTATGGTAAAGGAGGGAATTGTTTAAGGCCACCGAATCTCCCACAAGGGGATCGAGGTAGACAAGGCCAAAGTTGAAGTGATTGAAAAACTTCCCCCTACCAACGAGAAAGGCATTAGAAGCTTTTTAGGCCATGCTGGATTTTATAGAAGGTTTATAAAAGATTTTTCAAAAATTGCAAAACCACTTACAAACTTACTTGCGAAAGACACACCTTTCAAATTCAATGAAGATTGTTTGCATGCTTTTAACAATTTGAAAAACCAGCTGATAACTTCCCCCATCATCACTGCACCTGACTGGTCACTACCTTTTGAAATCATGTGTGATGCAAGTGACAGTGCTATTGGGGCAGTTCTGGGACAAAGAAAAGACAAGATGTTGCATGTGATCTACTATGCTAGTCATGTTTTAAATCAGGCACAACACAATTATGCTACAACTGAAAAAGAATTATTAGCTGTAGTCTATGCTTTTGATAAATTTCGGTCTTATTTATTAGGATCGAAAGTTATTGTTTACACTGATCATGCTGCCTTGAGGTATTTGTTTACTAAGCAGGAATCAAAACCACGGTTGCTTAGATGGATCCTATTACTACAAGAATTTGACATTGAGATCCGGGATAAAAAGGGGTCAGAGAACACTGTGGCTGACCACCTATCTCGATTGGAGAAGGTTGAAGAGAATGAGGACATCAGACCGATTCGAGATCAATTTGCGGATGAGCACATCTTTGCCATTACGATGCCAAATTCTATGTATGGGATGAACCCTTTCTGTACAAAAGAGGAGTGGATGGGCTGTTGCGAAGATGTGTGCCCGAGGAGGAACAAGAAAAGGTAATGTGGCACTGCCACGACTCCGAGTATGGGGGTCATTTCAGTGGTGACCGAACTGCAGCAAGAGTTCTACAATCGGGGTTGTTCTGGCCTTCTTTATTCAAAGATACATTCAACTATGTTAAGAAATGCGATCGATGCCAGCGCACCGGTAACATCTCAAAACGGGATGAAATGCCGCAAAATCCTGTATTAGAAGTAGAAGTGTTCGATGTGTGGGGTATTGATTTCATGGGCCCATTCCCATCGTCATATAACAAAGTTTATATTTTGGTGGCGGTGGATTATGTCTCAAAATGGGTTGAAGCAATAGCTACTCCAACAAATGATTCGAAACTGGTTATCACCTTTCTCAAGAAGAACATATTCGCTCGCTTCGGTGTGCCTCGAACCTTGATTAGTGACGAAGGCACCCATTTTCTAAACAGGAATATGGAATGCCTCCTAAAAAAGTATAATGTGCGTCATAGAGTGGCAACCCCATACCATCCACAAACTAGTGGGCAAGTTGAAGTCTCCAACATGCAGCTTAAACGAATCCTAGAAAAGACAGTAACTGCCTCATGAAAAGATTGGTCAACGAAACTTGATGATGCAGTTTGGGCCTACCGAACAGCTTTTAAGACCTCCCTGGGTATGTCACCGTATCAAATTGTGAATGGTAAAGCTTGTCATCTACCTCTCGAACTTGAACATCGAGCATTTTGGGCGACGAAGTACTTGAACTTTGACTTGGGCAAGGCGGGAGAGGCGAGAATTCTTCAACTTCACGAGTTAGAGGAATTCCAGAATTTTGCTTATGAGAATGCCAAGATATATAAAGAAAAAACCAAGAAATGGCATGACAAAAAAATCAAATTCAAGGAATTCCAAGAAGGAGAACTAGTTCTCCTATTCAACTCAAGATTGAAGTTGTTTCCCGGAAAACTAAAGTCAAGATGGTCGGGCCCTTTCAAGGTAACCAAGGTATTTCCACACGGTGCAGTGGAATTGAAAGATATACACTCCGATCGGAACTTCAAGGTCAATGGACAAAGACTCAAATCGTATTTCGGGGAAGAGTCAAAACCTTCGATGGAGTCCATCCATCTGGTTGCCATTTGAAGAATGAATTGTCAAGCTCAGGACACTAAACAAGCGCTTATTGGGAGGCAACCCAACTTCATATCCTTTGCATTTTAGTTTAATATCACTTCATTTACTTTCAATTTTAGTTTTGAATTACTAATTTTATTCATTCTTGATGTTTAGTATAAGCAAGAAATAATAAAAATGTGTTGGGGATTGGTTTTTTCAGGGAATTCAGCGCTGTGCACATGCGCCTGAAGCGCGAGCCGTGCGCCTGAAGCGCATTTCAGGAAATTCAGTGCTGTGAATGCGCGCCTGGAGCGCGCCCTGGAGCGCTTGAAGCGCATTTCCCTGGTTTGGCCTCTGCCAACGCGCGCCTGGAGCGCGTTCTGGAGCGCTTGAAGCGCATTTCACAGAAATTCTGGCAATGCTGGGCTTTTAAACACTACAAGTAAGTAAACCTCCTCTCTTTCACAAACACCATTATCATTGAAGGTCAAGCCCCCTCCCTTCACACAATCTCGAAAATTGTCTCATCCTCAAGTAAGTTTCCCTCTCCTATCCAACATCATCCCATCCTCAAGTAAGTTTCCCCAAACCTCTAATATCAACTCATTCTTGCTTGCTGATGCATGTGGGCTTTTCTCTTTTAAATTTGAATCTATGCTAAATGTATACATTATGCATGCACGCATGTTTGTTTAATGAGATCGAATGGGGTTAATGGTTGCGAGATTGGGGGTTGTTCATTCATTATTATGCCTGCATTCCAACTGTTTGATAAAATGTCACAATTATTATATTTATTCTTGAATTCCAACTGTTTGATAAAATGTCACAACCATTATTATGCTTGCATTCCAACTGTTTGATAAAGTGTCACAACCATTACTATGCTTGCATTCCAACTGTTTGTTGAAATAACACAACCAAGGTAGACAAACTCATGGCCATGTACGATGTTATTTTTCCAAGATAGACCGTACCTAAATTAAGTAGCTCTCACTTGAAATATTCTAAAACTTGGGGGTGATTACTTGTTTTTCAGGACCGAATGGCAACCCAAAAAAAAACAAAACGAACTAAGGTTGCAACTACATCTTCCGCCCCACAACACGATGCATTCCTATTCAAGACCAGGGCAACACAGGAATACCATGCCAAACTCCCAGCAGTCCACAAGTTTGTAAGTGAAAAAAATTTTCAGTTGGAAGACGGTGAATAACTCATGGCCATGTACGATGTTATTTTTCCAAGATAGACCGTACCTAAATTAAGTAGCTCTCACTTGAAATATTCTAAAACTTGGGGGTGATTACTTGTTTTTCAGGACCGAATGGCAACCCAAAAAAAAACAAAACGAACTAAGGTTGCAACTACATCTTCCGCCCCACAACACGATGCATTCCTATTCAAGACCAGGGCAACACAGGAATACCATGCCAAACTCCCAGCAGTCCACAAGTTTGTAAGTGAAAAAAATTTTCAGTTGGAAGACGGTGAACTTGTTGACATCCAGGCTATGATTGTTTCCAGATGATGGGAGAAGCTGACCACATTTGTCACCACAGCGAGCAAGTCATTAGCTGTAGAATTCTACTCTAATGCCTCTGATCTAAAGTCTGACCAACCATTCCCATTTGACCAATTTGTGAGTTACGTGAGGGGAAAAAGGGTACCATTCACACCTCAAGTCATCAATGAAATCTTTGGCCTGCCGAACTATAATGATTGCCGCTTTCTAGCTATGGAAACACAACGTATAAGAGCAAGCAGTCAGGAAATCCTACGCATTTTATGCAGAC